>NW_024380151.1:0-15114 GCF_016835505.1 Polypterus senegalus
TTTTATTTGATTTAAATATTTAGCCAGTCAATGCTGCTGAAGACTTATTCTTGACCACACCAGATTAAGAAAACGTAAACTGACAAACTCTAAACAGTTCTGCTTGCCTTTAAGAGTACGAGGATAACATTAAAATATAAAACTTACAACATTTATGCTGATTGACACAAATTTACAGAGCACCTCCTGCTCTATTTCAGTAGAGTTGTCTTTTTGTTTTCTATGCCATCCTACAGTATGACATAGCAAATGTGTTTCACTATAAATACGCTGATTTACACAAAAGTTTACTGCGGCAGCCCTCTGAACTTGGCATGTGTGATGTTTTGGCCAACTGGCACAGCTCCTCCTACTGTCGTGTTCAGTTCTTTTCTTTTCTACACTAGAATGTCACTCTGTGTGTCAGACGGTGGACTGGATGTTCTTCATAACAGGCCCTTGAATTTTCCACTCATCCATTTAAGGAACTCACATAAGTGAATTGTATGCCAGTCTCACACCGCAACACTCTGGCAGTGCAAATTAAGACAGGAGCAAACCCCAAAAGGACATCACCCTTCACAGGACAGAAACGTCCCAGTGATATCAGATGTCATTGTGACCAGTAACTTTAAATACCAGAGCAGATATATCAAAGTATAGGCTTTTGTTTGATTCTTCTTCTTATTAATACTGCTATTCTGCAGGCTGTTGCGTGAAAGTGAGGATTTGCATATATCCCACGCTCACCTGCTTTTCCTGACCTGGCCCAGTGTGTCTACCAGTGCTCCCAGTATAAAGGGCTATTGGTGTGGGACAGGCTGAGTTAACAATTGACATGATGTCTGTTACAGACATGTGATTTAAACCCATCTGCATCTATATGTGTCTATAGTCGTTCATTCTCTTTCTTTTGTTTGGTTACTGAACACTGTGGAGGTTACACTTTGAAATCACAACACAACACTCCTGTCTTCATATCCCCATGTCCTATGTGTCATACATATCACATTCATGAAAAGAAAATAAGAGACAAAACCACACAGCTATTAATATATATATATATATATGTATATAACTACTAGCTTGCTGCCCATCTGAGATGGATTGAAATCTAAATAGATAGTGTAACACACGTGTGCATAGGAGGCAGCTGAAGGGCTTAGAGGGGACTGATTATACATCTTCCGGGAGGGCGGGGTTCGCTGACGCTCTTTCTAAATTCCCTACAGGTCTTTCCCGGGAAATCCCACCAGAAGCCACCACCTTGAAGCGGGACACATCATTTCCGGTCCCGGCCCCGAGGACGACATCACTTTCCCGGGCCCAGCCCCAAGGACGCGCGTCGCCGGCCGGATCAGCGGCGGAAGCAGAAGGCGGATCAGCGAGTGGAAGCGAAGCGCGGCTCTCCACAGGCACGTAAGCCCTTCGAAAGCACCCGAGCAAGTTCACCTGAGTAAAGCCGGCAGCTGACCAGTAGAAATAACCGGCAGTAGAAATTAAGTCGATCGCTCAGCGGTGGTGGAAACTTAAAGCGGCGGTGATTCAGCTGAACACGGAAGCGAGAAGCACCTATAAAAACGGCAAAGATGACTTCAACATTTAATGTAAGTTCTATCTGCTCTCTGCCCATCGAGGGCACGTTTATATGTGTACCTGAAAGCTCAGGTTTTCCGGCCACAGTGCAGATAGCTTCACCCCAAAATGTTTAGTTAATTTAGAGTTGGTCGGAAAATACGAATTGGAGGACGCGTTAGGAATCTGATAGTGATTAGGCAAACTGAAAATTGGATCGACTCGGTTTATTTAGACAATTCGGCTACATCTGATTCGCTCAGTCTCTCAGGTCCACTTTAGCAGTGCGGCCGAAATCAGCAGCACCAATTCAGCCACAGGGCGAGTGGGTAACAGTAAGCGGGGTCTAAGAATCCAAAATGTAGTCCCCCAGCACCCAGGTCACCAATTCAGACCCAGAACAGGTTCTCAGCTCTCCGCTAGCGTGCCTGTGGAAACTGAGAATAATAATGTGCTCATAATTGGCGATTCCATAGTGCGGAATGTTAGAATTCCAAACTATGGGGATTTGGTCTCGTCCGATGCGAGAGATGGACGTCTGAAGTGGAGCTCCGCTAGCAGTGGTGCTATTTTTTCATATATTGCTTATCATTCTGAGATATCCTGTATTTATTCAACCCGAGAGGGACGCTACAGTATATGTAAACACATATAAACATGGCCAACAAGAAGGGGTCCGAAAGAATCGAAGACTAAAGCTACATCCAAGCTGTGATCAGCAAGCCCTAGTTCGAGATCGCCTCTCAGAGACAGACCTGGATCAGATGGGCGAAATACAGACTCCTGGGACCACGGTCCGCTACATCGCGCCTGCTAGAGCGAAAAGGAGCGAAGGTGCGATCGTGAGTGCAGATGTGGATAGCTCGCCGATTGGAGGATTACCTGAAACTGGAAAAGGCGGGGGTCCGCGGCTTCAGTTACGCAATCACGCGGGACTGGAGCAGCGGACACGGCTTCAGCAGAGTCTGCTGCTTCATCTACGTACAAGAAGGCACATTTGAGCTATCTGAACTGAAAGTGTTGCTCGCTGACCTCAGGCAAGATATAAAGAAAGCGAGAAGGCTAATGAGAAAGCAACGGCAAAGGCACATGAGAGACTGAAACAGGAATGGAAACAGGAGATGAAACAGGCCAATGAATGTCTGCGACGGGAAATCAACAGGCAAATGAAAGGCTTCGTCAAGAGGTACAGCTTGAACTCGACAGGTGCTGGGTAAAATTGAAGAGCGCATTGAGAAAAACTCGGCTAAACTGAGCACGCTTGCTGATCGATTGGAGCATCTTAGTGAGACATTCACGAATCGGATCGAAATAGCCGAACATCTAGCTGCCAGTGCGAGGAAAGAGCAGTAAATGTCAGTTCAGAATGTAAAAACTCGGAGAAAACTTGGAGACAGACTGGCTGCTTTAGAAGATGGGAATAGAGGTATAATGTCAGAATTGAAGGCTTGCGGAGAATCGAGAAAGTTTAAACCGGTGAAATTCGCAACTGAACTTTTCTAAAATAATCGGGACTTTAAAGCAGAATCTGAGATAGCAGCGGCTTACAGCGTCTGCAGATCAAACACCGTCAGACCCCGACCAAGATCTTTTATAGTCCGTTTTGAGCGATTATCATTTAAGTTAGAGGTGATGGAACTCCTCAGGAAAAAAAGGAAGATATTATATATGAAGATTGCCAATTCGTCTTCCTGACTTCTCTCCAGCAACAGCTATTAACGCGCCGCCTTCTATAATATTAAACAGCGGCTACTGCACGCCAATGTCAAATCGGTATCCTGTATCCGGCAAAACTGAAAGTGGAATGGCAGGGTCATTTCTATGTTTTCGCTAGCAAGGAGGCAGAAAATGAGTTAAGAAAGCTGATCCCGGGACTATTCTGATACATAATTGTGAGTCATGGCGGTAAATGATAAAGCTAGGATTAATAATCTACTGTCTGATCTATTTGTTTTTAAAATACGGGTTTTTTATCAGCATATATTCTCATATTCTTATATTCTTATTACTTACTTACTTACTTATCATTACTTAGTATTACTAGGAGCTAAATGTTTGTGTTTTATTGTGCTTAATTACGTTTTCCTCCTCTTTTTTCTTTTCTAATTATTTCATGTGTACCCTAAATGAGACTGTTCAATATCATACCCTTGGTTTGCTGTTATTGCTATTACTGCATTAAGACTTGTTATGCTTGTTTTGGACACATCTTTAACACCATCACCTGGGTTTATTATCTGGGGATATCATCTTAATGCACTAAAATTGATGAAGATTATATGTATGTATGTATGTATATATATATATGTATATGTATATATATATATATATATATATATATATATTAAGTGCAAAATTCTTTTCTTTTTTTCTTTTTCCTCTTTTAAAGACTATATTGGTAACAGATATCTCTATCTTTTAACCTTAAAGCGCCACTGCATGGGGGCTTGATGTGCTTTGGGCGTGCTCTGTCTCTGGGTATGTCAGAGGACTGGGACTGCATGAAGTGGGTTTTAGCCTCACCTGGGGAGGCAAAAGGGGGGAGTGGGGGTTAAGGGGAAGAGAGAAGGAGGCTTGATCTATATCTAATCTATCATCTCAATCTTTATAATTATAACTATCAACGTAATAATAAGCTGCATGGCAACAACTCTTGGGGGAATAGGAAATTAAGACCTAAACTATTTCACTTCCAGTTAAGACTATAATATGACACCAAAAACTCAGAATCAGTGTCTCCATGATGGGACAGTTAACCGTAAGCTGGAATGTTAAAGGCCTGAATCACGAATTAAAGAGAAAGAAAGTACTTTCTCACCTAACAGGTCTAAATGCTAAAATAGTATTTTTACAGGAAACCCACTTACTAAGTAAGGATCAGTTCCGGCTGCAAAAAGACTGGACTGGCCAAATGTTCCATTCTAGTTTTACAAAGAAAACTAGAGGGGTGGGAATTCTCATACATAGAACAGTACCATTTGTAGCATCAGATGTAGTATTGGATCCTGAAGGAGATATGTGATGGTCATGGGAGACTTATCTAACTGTAAAATGATTTTGATAAATGTTTATGCACCTAATGTTGATGATAAGGAATTTATACAAAATTTATTTGCATCCATTCCCAATCTGAACACTCATAAAGTTATAATGGCTGGGGACTTTAATTGTGTTCTAAATCCACTTTTAGATAAGACTTCCTCCACAGGGAACGGCAACTAACACCAAAAGATAATTACAAAGTTTTAACTGATCACAACTTATCAGATCCCTGGAGGTTTTTAAACCCAAATTCAAGAACATATTCTTTCTACTCACCAGTACATCATTGCTACTCAAGGATTGATTACTTCTTTATAGATAATAACTTCTTGCCTAAGATTAAATCTTGTAAATACGATGCTATTGTTATTTCAGACCATGCTCCGATGATCTTGGAGCTGAAATTACTAAGCCCCATACACTCACCGCAGATGGCGCCTCAATCCTTCTATTAGCTGACGAGAATGTACTGAATTTATACCCAAACAAATTCAACTCTTTCTAGAGACAAATACATCCTCTGAGATCTCTGCAGGAACACTCTGGGAAACTCTTAAGGCCTACTTAAGAGGACAGATTATCTCATATCTTTCCCACAGAAATAAATCCAGCGAAGAAAGTAGAAGAGATAAAAGCGAAATTACTAAAATAGATGAAGAACATGCCAGACTACCAAGCGAGACTCTACATAAGAGGAGGCAGGCTCTACATTCAGAATTAAACCTCTTGACAACTAAAGAAACCGAACAACTAATTTACAAATCCAGACATCATTATTATGAACATGGAGGGAAAGCTAATAAGCTTTTAGCGCAAAACAAATTCACAAGCAAGAAGTGCATAGCGTAATCTCGGTGATACTAACACGAATGGAGATAAAATCCATGAACACAAAAATATAATGTGCACTTTTAGAGACTACTATAAATCCTATATACTACTGAGTTTAAAGAGACAATATACAATCTAATGCATTTCTGGATAAATTACAGATACCACAAATTGACGCTATTAGTGTGGAGGAGCTCGATAAACCTCTGTCATTATCAGAATTACTGGATGCTATAAAGTCACTCCAAGGTGGAAAAGCAGCAGGCCCTGATGGCTACCCTGCAGAGTTTTACAAGAAATTCTCCGCTCAGCTAGCTCCCTCCTATTAGCAACATTTACAGAAGCCAGAGATAACCAATCTCTTCCACAAACCTTTAGCCAAGCACTAATCACTGTCTTTCCAAAACAAAATAAGGACTTATTACAATGTGCATCATACAGACCAATTTCACTTCTGAATAACGACGTTAAAATACTCTCTAAAATCATAGCTAAAAGGATGAGAAAGTGCTCCCCCAATAATATCACAAGACCAAACTGGATTTATTAGGGCCGACACTTATCTTCAAATCTTCGATGCCTGTTTAATGTAATATACTCACCAACTAAATCAAACACCCCAGAAATATTTATCATTGGATGCAGAAAAGCATTCGACATGATTGAATGGAAATACCTTTTACTATTTTGGAGAAGTTTGGGTTTGGCCGAACATTTGTGCATGGATTAAATTACTGTATACTAACCCAGAAGCTTCAGTTTGCATCAATAACAGTTGCTCAGACTACTTTAAACTAGAGCGTGGCACAAGACAAGGATGCCCTTTGTCACCACTGCTGTTTGCAATTGCCATTGAACCACTGGCAATACATTGTCGAAATACTGATCAGATAAAGGGGATTAGCAGAGAAGGACTGGAACAGAAAATCTCATTATATGCAGATGACATGGTACTGTATATATCGGACCCAGAAAATTCTGTGCCTGCAGTCTTAGCAGCACTCACAGAATTTCAAAAGCTCTCTGGTCTCAGAATTAATCTGAATAAAAGTGTACTCTTTCCGGTGAATTATAAGCATATAATATTAGATTAGACACCCTTCCTTTTATCATTGCAGAACAGTTTAAATACCTCGGGGTAAACATCACAAGTAAACATAAAGCTCTTTATCAACAAAATTTGTCGTCTGTATGGAAAAAATTAAACAAGACTTGCATAGATGGTCAACCCTTCATCTCACACTAGCTGGAAGAATTAACACTGTTAAGATGAATATTCTTCCTAAGCTCCTTTTTATTTCAAAACATACCAATATACATTAATAAATCGTTCTTTAAGCAATTAGATTCAACAATAACCTCATTTATTTGGAATTCTAAACATCCACGCATCAAAAGAGCGACCCTACAAAGACAAAAAAGGGAGAAGGCGGCATGGCTCTACCTAACTTCAGTTTTATTACTGGGCGGCAAATATACAGTCGATAAGAACCTGGACACAAATAGAAGAAAATACACAGGCATGGACCGCAATAGAAGTAAAATCCTGCAGTACTTCTTTGTATTCCCTGCTTTGTGCTCCAATAAACACACGTTATCTGCAATACACTAATAACCCAATTGTGCTCCACTCACTTAGAATCTGCAACCAATGTAGAAAGCATTTTAAGACGGAGAAGCTTCTTTCTGTGGCACCCTGCAAAAGAACCACCTCTTTCAACCCTCACAAACATATGCAGTTTTTAATATCTGGAAAAAATTTGGAATTAACTTGCTTAGAGACCTTTATATAGACAACGTCTTTGCATCCTATGAACAATTACGTTCCAAATTTAACATTCAGCTACAAATTTCTTTCACTATCTTCAAATCAGGAACTTTGTTAAACAGAACCTTCCAGATTTTCCTCATCTTGCACCCTCATCCACGCTGGAAAAATTATTGCTCAATTTCAAGGAGTTAGACTCCATCTCTACAATATATAAAATCCTTTTACAATCCCTTCCTTTCAAAGATCCAAGAGGACACTGGGAAAATGACCTCTCAATTAATATATCAGAAAAGGGTGGAAAGTAGCAATGCAGAGAATTCACTCAAGCTCCATATGCGCAAAGCATACAATTATACAACTCAAAATTATATATCGAGCACATCTGTCTCGACTAAAACTCTCAAAATGTTTCCAGGGCATGATCCAACCTGCGAACGTTGCAACCAAGCCCCAGCCTCACTGGGTCACATGTTCTGGGCCTGCTCCAAATTAACATTATTCTGGACAAAATTTTTAATTACCTCTCAGACAGTCTTGGACTCACAATCCCCCCTAACCCATTAACAGCTGTGTTTGGGGTTCTTCCAGAGGGTCTTAAAGTGGAGAAAGACAAACAAACTGTGATTGCATTCACTACACTGTTGGCACGCAGACTTATTCTGATAAACTGGAAGAACCCAAACTCTCCTCTTTAAGTCAGTGGGAAACTGATGTGTTATATTATTTGAAATTGGAAAAAATCAAATACTCAGTTAGAGGATCTGTGCAGACTTTTTCAAAACATGGCAGGATCTAATCAGTAATATTTTGAAATGATTTTATAAAGCACAGAGAATTTGTTGATTTAGGTATTTTTAAAAGCCTTAAATTTTACACCGTTTGGCTTGCTCTCTCTCTCAAGGGTGGGGATCGATCTGTTCTTAGCATAATTCTTTTTTTTTTTTGTAAAAACTTGATTGCTATGTATTGATTGTAATAAAATTAATAAATAAATTAAAAAAAAAAAAAAAAAAAAAAAAAACAAACTATTTAAACCGGCAGTTAATGTTAAGATGCCTCGCAGGGGCCAAGATTTCTGACATAGAGGCCGCATTGGACCATGTTGCCGACGATGAAGTATCTACCTTATTGCTGCATGTCGGAACTAATGATATTTATTTACAGCAATCTGAGGTATTAAAGCGGAACTTCATCTCTCTATGCACCAAAGCTAAAACAAAATGTCGGAATTTAATTGTATCTGGTCCCTTACCAAGATTATATAAAGGGATGTGATTTATAGCAGATTGCATTCCTTTCACTGCTGGCTAGAAACCTGGTGTGCAAATAAAAGCATAGCGTTTGTGAACAATTGGGATGATTTTTGGGAAAGGCCTGGATTTTTCAGAAGAGATGGTCTTCATCCTAACTGGAGGGGATCTTATGTATTATTCCAAAATATGGCAGCAAAACTGCCTGGTTGACTGATTAGAGCACATCCAGGCCGCAGTCATGTGATCTTAAATCACAGGCTGTTCTTTATCCCACCTGTTATTTTCCTGAAGCTGTTACCCATAATCCCTGTTGTGGGGCATCCAGTAAATTTAGTCTTGATACAAACCATAAATTAATTAATAACCAAAAATACGGTGTATAATTAGACCAAGGGATAAAACCAGACACTCCACCAGGGGCATCTGTAATAGAAATTTAATTCAAATTAAAATAAAAAATATATCAGCAGTTCAGAAAGAACCATGCAGTTTTAAATGCTGTTTATTGAACATTCGCTCTCTTGGCACTAAAGCTGTTTTGGTAAATGATATCATATTAAGTACAAAATCTGATCTGTGTCTTCTTACTGAAACCTGGCTTAGTAAATGTGACACTGTCCCCCTAGCTGAGCGTCACCAGATGGATACTCGTTCCTTCATAAGTCTAGAGATTCTGGTCGAGGAGGAGGCCTTGGAATAATTCATTGTAACAAAATGCAAATCACTCCTAAAAATTTAGGTGACTTTACATCCTTTGAGGCATTCATTTTAAATATTAAAACAGATTCCAACACAATTATAGTGCTAGTCTACAGACCACCAGGGCCATATTCATTGTTCATGACTGAATTTAGCAACCTTCTGTCTGATTTGGCTATAAATTATGATCACGTAGTTCTGATGGGGATTTTAATGTACACATTGATGTGGAAACTGACACTTTTAGCAAATGTTTTACTTATTTGTTAAATTCAGTAGGATTTTGTCAGATTGTCAAGGTCCAACTCATAATCATAACCATACATTAGATTTAATTATAACTTACAAAGTTGAAATTCAAAATTTAAATATTACTCCATTAAATGTAGTTATTTCCGATCACTTCTTAATTACGTTTGATTTAGTTCTGCCCTATGCCAGCCTCAGATTAAAACAAAGACAGTCACGACATCTAGATTGTAATTCTGCTTCAAAATTTATAGATACCTTGAGTAAGTCGAGTGTAATTGTGGAAAACCATTTAGATCAGTTAACATCAAATGTAAACGTGGAAAACAATTTAGATCAGCTAATATCACATTATAATGTGACCTTGAGAGATGCTCTGGACACAGTGGCTCCCTTAAAAACAAAAAGTGATCAAAGCACATAGAATAGAAACTCTCCCTGGTTTAATGAAAATACTCGAAAGCTCTTAAATTAGTGTGTCGAAACTGGAGCCCAGATGGAGAACAACAAAGCTACATGTCTTTCAAATTGCATGGACAGAGGGTGTTAATAAATATAAAAAAGCCCTCTTTAAAACTCACTCAGAATACTATTCTACATTAATAGATAGCAATAATAAAAATCCTCAAATGCTTTTAGAGCAGTGGCTAAATTAATAAATGGCAATTCAGGATCAACAGTGCAAAAATACCAACAGATATTAGCAGTACAGACTTTATGAACTTCTTCAATGAGAAAATTAAAAATATAAGATCCCAGATCTCAGCATCACAGTACAAACCAAATACTAGCTTAGCAGACCCTCGCTGCACATTGTATTCAGCACTTTAGTAATTTTAATCCTGTAACTCACCAGGAAGTCTTAACTTTAATTTCATCAAAAGCCGGCCACTACTTGTCTCCCCTGATCCAGTGCCAACAAAACTAGTAAAAAGTGCAATGGATGTTCTTGCAGCGCCTATTCTAACCGTTATCAATAGTTCATTACTGCATGGCACCGTACCTGATGCACTAAAAGTGTCAGTCATTAAACCTTTACTTAAAAGTCAGACCTAGACCCACACATACTAAATAACTATAGGCCTATTTCAAATTTACAATTTCTCTCTAAAATACTAGAGAAGTAGTGCCAGTCAGCTTCAGTCACACCTTGCGTTACAATTTATTTGAGAAATTCCAGTCTGGCTTTCGCACTGGTCATAGTACAGAAACGGCACTAACACGGGTTGTAAATGACATTCTGATATCCTCTGATGAAGGAAATTCCACTGTAATTATGTTGTTGGACTTAAGTGCAGCATTTGACACCATTGACCATTCGATTTTACTGCACAGGCTAGAAAACGATGTTGGGCTTACAGGCACTGTGCTCACTTGGTTCAGTTCTTATTTATCAAATCGATTCCAATATGTACAGAAATGTGCAGACAGTACTCCATCATTATACACAGAAGTTCAATATGGGTCCGCAGGACTCAGTTCATGCAGACCTTTACTGTTTTCACTTTACATGCTTCCATGGGATCTCTCATTAGGAAACATCATGTTAATTTTCACTCGTATGCAGATGACACCCAGTTATACCTTTCATTTAAATCAAATGAAGTTTCTCCGATGTTATCTTTAATTAGTTGTGTTAGTGAATTAAAGGAATGGATGAATGAGAACTACTTGTCGTTAAATACAGATAAAACAGAGATGTTAATTGTTAGAGGGAATGACGCTGATCACAACAATATTTTGTCGTCATTTAACTCAGTTGGAATCCCAATTAATTTTACTGAATCAGCCCGCAATCTAGGAGTTATCTTTGACTCTAGCATGTCATTTAAAGCACATATTACAAAGTCGTCCAAAACATGTTTTTTCCATCTTAAAAATGTTAGGAAATTAAGGCGCTTTCTAAATAAACAGGATTGTGAGAAATTAATTCATGCATTTATCTCTAGTAGGATTGACTACTGCAATGCTGTTTTCACTGGCTGTTCAAACTGTTCTCTATACAGCCTCCAGTTAATCCAAAATGCCGCTGCAAGAATTATTACAAGAACAAGAAAATATGAACACATAACCCCAGTTCTTAAATCTTTACACTGGCTCCCAGTTAAGTTTAGGGCAGATTTCAAAATCCTCCTTTTAACATATAAAGCATTAAATGGCCAAGGTCCGCTTACTTGTCTGAACTTATCATGACTTACAAACCTGAGCGCACATTAAGATCTCAAGATGTCGGTCTGCTTAGGATTCCAAAGATTAATAAAATAACAGTGGGAGGTCGAGCTTTTAGTTACAGGGCCCCTAAACTGTGGAATGGTCTTCCTGCTTCCATAAGAGATGCCCCTTCAGTCTCAGCCTTTAAATCTCGGCTGAAGACTCACTACTTCAGTTTAGCATATCCTGACTATAGCTGCTGATTAACTGTACATACTGCATCTCTGTTGTTAATCATTAGCACCATAACATAAGTAACATGATAATTATATTTGAATACTAACCCTCACCTATTCTGTTTCTTTTCTCGGTACCCAAATGTGGCAATTGGTGCCACGGCCCACTTGCCAAGTTGTTTGCCTGCCTATGGTAAAGTCATCCCTGATGGAGGATCACAGGAATCATGGGAAAGAGGGTCCTTTCATCGAGCAACGTTTCAGCCGTGGCATGGCCAAATGGGGAGCAGCTAGATGGATGAGGTCTCCAGGACTCTAAAATATCCAAACCTAATTATGTCATACCATCTACTGTAAAACCGTATTCTAAAATTTATTATGCTGTATTAAGGAATTGTTCTGTTCTGTGTATTGATTGTATTGACCCCCTACTTTTGACACCCAATGCACGCCCAACCTACCTGGAAAGGGGTCTCTCTTTATACTGCCTTTCCTGAGGTTTCTTCCATTTTACCCTACAAGGTTTTTTCTTTGGGAGTTTTTCCTTGTCTTCTCAGAGAGTCAAGGCTGGGGGCTGTCAAAGGTAGGGCCTTTAAAGCCCATTGCGGCACTTACTGTGTGATTTTGGGCTATACAAAAATAAGCTGTATTGTATTGTATTGTACTTCCGCCCGCACTGAGGACAGCTCACTTACAACGTTCTATAAAGCCTCCAGCCTTTGCTCTGGGAGGCTGTTCTGTTTTGGACTCTGTTGTGTAAACTTGACTCTTATGAATCATTTGCTTTGCAGCCAGGAAACCGCATTAAACGGGTGGCTGCCCCAAACCTGCCATGCCTCGTACCTCTTCTTATTACAGTGGCATAGTCGGCGAGGATGATGTCCCTAAAGAACCCGGGACACGACCCTAGAAAGAACCAGGTAGGAAAGTACCGGGGCC
This sequence comes from Polypterus senegalus, assembly GCF_016835505.1. Taxonomy (NCBI): domain Eukaryota; kingdom Metazoa; phylum Chordata; class Cladistia; order Polypteriformes; family Polypteridae; genus Polypterus; species Polypterus senegalus. Next base: position 12,726 of record NW_024380151.1, read on the forward strand.
TAGTTTCAGGGTGGGGAGTGCGCTGGGGGGTCAGAAAGGACCCAGTGCAGGCTCTGCTCCACGAGGGCAACCCTGGGCTGAAGCCCTATCTGGTGGAAAGGTGGAGGGGACCCACAGGCGTGGGCTGGTTTCTGGGTGGACACTAAAGGGGCTCATTATGCTCTCCTCGGCAAGAGAGCCGAGCTGCCCATCGGGACCAAGGTGGGACCAACTCCTCCCCCTCGTCCTCTTTGCCTACGGAAGTTCCCAAAGCCTCCACGGCTTCTCTCCGTTTGAATTGTTGCAGGATGACAGCCCGGGTATATTAGATATCTTAAAAGAGGCTGGGAAGGAGGGCATTTCCCTCAACAAATATTCTGGAATATATCCAATTCGCGATAGATTTGATGCAATTAGACCCATTTTAAAAGTCATATGGAGGAGGTGCAAGCAGCACAGGCCCGCCTTTATGACCGTGGCACAACTCTCCGGGAGTTCCGCCTGGGGGATCGCGTCATGGTGTTGGTGCCTACTTCTCACTCCAAAATTGCTCGCACATTGGCTGGGCCCTTATGAAATTAAGGAGAGGAGGATTGGTCGACTATTTGGTGAAACAACCAAATCGTCGACCAAACGAGCGGGTGTATCATGTAAACCTGCTGAAACCGTGGAAGGAGAGGGACACACGATCCCACCTCCGGTCAGCCCCGCTCTCTCTTCGCTCAAGTAAGTTCCCTTAATTTTGGCGAGCAGCTATCTCCCAGACAGAGGCAGGAGCTCGAAGCAGCTATCCCCTCCGTCCAGAGGTGGTGAGTGAACAGCCCGGTCAGACCTCTCTGATTGGCATGACATATCGACTAACCCGGGGGTGATCGTCCGAGAGCGGTCCTACAGACTCCCGGAGGCAAAGAAAGCAGAGGTGGAACTGGAAATCAAGCGAATGCTGGAACTAGGAGTGATCGAGGAGTAGTAGTCCCTGGTCCAGTCCCATCATCTTGATTGCTAAGCCCGACTTCCGTCGGCTTAACCAGGTTTCCCGGTTTGATGCTTATCCCATGCCTCGCGTGGACGACCTCCTCGAGAGGCTGGGACCAGCCAAATTCCTGACCACACTTGACATGACAAAGGGGTACTGGCAGGTTCCTTTAACAGAGTCCGGAAAGGAAAAACCGCGTTTAGCACTCCTAGCGGACACTGGCAGTATCGTGTCCTTCCATTCGGTCACGGCGCCTGCGACTTTCCAGCGTCTGGTGGACAAAGTGCTCCGACCCCATAACTCGTTTTGTGCTGCCTACCTGGATGACGTCGTCATCTATTCCAACACATGGAAGGAACACATACAGCACGTCACAGCAGTATTGCGGGCTGTGGGGAGGCCCGGCTTCGAATCAACCCCAAGAAATGTTTCTTGGATTGAGAGAAGCCAAATATTGGCTACCTGGTGGGCAGGTACTGGGAGGCCACAGTGATCCAAGTTAAAAAGCCATACTGACCTGGCCCCGTCCGCAGACCAAGCGGCAGGTCCGATCCTTTCTCGGTTTTGCCGGGTACTCACGCCAGTTTGTGCCTCGCTTCTCCGAAAGGCGGCCCTTGACCACTGTCAAGAAAAAGAGCTCCTAACATAGTCGTATGGTCTGACAAAGCGGGGGCTGCATTCAGTGACTTGAAAAGGGCTCTGACTTCAGCACCTATATTAATCTCCCTAACTCTCTCTTCCATTTGTCCTCCAGACGGACGCTCGGACACAGGCTTGGGAGCCATGCTGAGCAAGCGTCGCGTTGAACACCCATAATGTACCTGAGCCGGAAACTATTGGACCGGGAGACATGGTATGCAGCGGTGGAGAAGGAAGCTCTGGCGATCAAATGGGCATTGACTCAGCTCGGGACTACCTCTTGGGTCGGGTGTTCACTCTGGTGACCGATCATGCACATCTGAAGTGGAGGACCCTTCACAGGAGTCGAATCCAGCGGTCACGAGGTGGTTTCTTGACCTGCAGCAGTACAAGTTTTCACTCGTTCATCGGCAGGGGTCTCTTCATGCCAACGCTGATGGCCTCTCCGGCCCACGACCCCTCGGTGCAGGGACGCCGACCCGATGGGTCTGGGCTGAGGGGAGTCTTGTCACACACATGTGCATAGTAGGCAGCTGAAGGGCTTAGAGGGAACTGATTATACATCTGCCTGGGGGTCGGGTATGCTGACGCTCTTTCTAAGTTCCCTACAGGTCTTTCCGGAAATCCACCAGGAGCCACCACCTCAAGCGGGACACATCATTTCCGATCCCGGCCCCAGGGACGACATCACTTCCAGTCCCCCGGCCCACAGGCCGAGCGGGCCACTCAATGTCCTATAAAGCCTTTTTCGGGCGCTTGAGGCGTGCTGTCACTGTACCAAACCAGTCCCAATAA
>NW_024380152.1:0-17121 GCF_016835505.1 Polypterus senegalus
TTCAATTTGGAATAATACTTTTCATCTGGAACACTTGATATTCTAGAATGGATTTTACTGCCTTCTCCATATCTGGTCTTTCTTGTGTATATCCTTGTTTCTTCTGAAACGTTGTCAACAATTTAATGTGACTAACCTCTATTAGCGACATTTACAGTAGGAGTAGAACTTATACTTTTGACTACAGATTTTCTTTAAAAATTACTATTTATTTGAGGTTGTTCAGTGTTTTTAATTATAGTTCTTATTTAATTACACTACCTGCCACAGCTGTCAGTTTAAAATGTCAGATATTTTCAAATATGTTTGATCAACTAAAAGTGTTTCTTCTTGTTTGTCAAACTTCTTAATGTTCATATGTTTAATATGCATTTTATTTTCTGTCAAATTCAAACTGGTACATATTAATTCACATGAATTATTTCAGGGAAGTGCAACGATACAAGTATGATAGCTGTCCCACTTTGCTCCACATATAATTTTATTAATTTTTCAAGGAAAGTAAAATACATACTGTACTTTCAGAAATTTGTAATATTAGAATAAAGTGGTATCAAAGAATTTAATTAAATGGCATGCTCAATTAGTAGCAGCACTACTAGTTAAAAAAATGGTTGGAACAAAAGCCACTGGTCTACTTAACCCACCACATTACAGAGCACCTGAAAATGCAGTTTGATACACTTCATCTCATGTTGCATGTTGATCAGAAATGCAAGTAAGAATTTCAGTGTACTCTGTAGTATATGTGACAATATTACTACTACTTCTATAAGAAGTAAATGAATACTCATGTATAGTGTTGTCAAAAATATCAAAATTATCAATGTTATTGATTCCATCCTGTATAAAATGGCTTCAATATTCAAATATTCAAAATATTTTTTCATGGTGTCAGTTTTACATGCCCAGCTTCCAATACACTCTGACATCATGTGCATTGCATCATTTGAGTGTTACACACATTGTTACAAAGATGGCTACCTCAGTGGCATCACAGCTTTCTCCATCACATTTAATTAATTGACAAAGAGTGCAGTTGTAGCAGCTTCTACCTAGTGCTTTGTGCCAAATGAAATGGTAAACCCAAGGATTCATACAAACTTGTACGCAAATTGTGCTACTGCACAATACGGACCAAGGAGGGAAACACTACCAGTTTAGCCAACCATTTAAAGGACCGGTATGCAATACAGTACAGAGAGTTTCGAGAGGTAGTTGTTATATTTTTAATTAAGAAAACTATGTATGTGCCTGTGCGTTTGAAGTAAAGATGTTACAGGCATTTTTAACATGTAGTTTGTTAAGTGTTTCCCAGGTTAAAATAACGATCTGCAATTATTTTTACCTGGTGGTTACAGGAAGTTTCATTCAAACTTTTAAGATTGTATAAATTGGCGGTGTAAATGTTTAGAGTCGTGCAATTGTTAGAAATGTTTTGGTTTTAACAAGTAAATTTCAGATATTGTCTTCCTTCAAGAAATTATTTCATATACACTGAAATCACAACACTTTATGAGGAAATAAAAATTAAAGTAATTACTAGTCTTACACAGCCGTACTTTTCAACCACAACTGATCTGTGGACCAGCAGGTCTGCCTCAACATACATGGCAGTAACTCTCCAGTTTATTACACAGTCCTAGGACATGCAAAGCTGGTGCTTGGGCTATATTGGGCTTAACTCTGAAGACACAGAAGAAGGCTTAAAGAAAGGAAGTTATTCACGATGAATGGCAGGCGACACGCAGGGATTCAGCATATGAAATGCTGGAAAATTTTTTAGAACAGCAGCAAGCCGTCTGCTCACTTCTAGCAGACGATAGGAAAAAATGGCACAGCATGCCAAAAGACTCTGACATTACAGTTCTTAAGGCTGTAAGAGATATTTTAAGACCATTAAGCTCTTTCACTGATACCCTCAGTGGTGAAAAACACACCACCCTCTCCTCTGTTCTTCCGTTTACATGGGAAGATTTTTCCCATTGGACAGCTGATCAGGATGATAGCATGTTGAGACAGCAACTTAAAGAAAATAAAAAAAATACCTAAGACAGAAGTATAAGGACCACCCTCTGCAGTTTGTTCTCAACATGTCCACATTTCTTCATCCAAGGTTTAAAAACAGTTTTGTTGTCTTAAAAGAAGAAGTCGAGCAAATGTTATATAACAGTGTTCATTTGCTTGAAGTGGAAACCCAAATTCAGCAAACATCCTCTTCAAGCACCAAACAACCATCAAAGAAAAGCAAAACTGATTTGAAAGAACTGTTAACAAACATTCAGGGGGAAAAGAAGAGCCAAAGTCAGCAGTCTCGGCACTCTGCATCATCTGAAACTGTGCATCTCACAAATGAGTTAACAGTGTACGAGAAGATGCCTGAACTTAGTGCAGAGGAAGATCCACTGGTGGAAAAAAAACGAGAAAAACTTAACTCATCTTGGTCAATTTGCAAGCAAATATTTCTGCTTTTCTGCTTCTAGCTGTGCTTTGGAGAGTGTTTTTATTATGACTGGGCTAATTTGCAGCTCAGAAAAGGGTATGCCTCACAGATGAGCACATTGACATGCTAGTCTTCCTTGCAAAAGAATTTGGAAGAGATCAAAGAGATAGTAATTTGCACTGTTTGCATTTACAATGCATAAGATTAAAGTATACTATTGATTTGTTGTTTTTTTAGTTGTTGCATTTCATAAGAATTGCACTAATGTTAATTTAGTTATTTATTGTTTAATGTAGGGATGCACCGAAATTTCGGGCACCGAAAATTTTCGGCCGAAATAGCATTATCGGTTTCAGCCGAAACGTAAGAAAGCGCCGAAAATAAAAGCTGAAATTGTCGCCACGCCTCTCCCATCCTCCCGTCTCGTTCGCGCTGTCATTACGCATCAAACACGGAGTATGTCGGCGGTTTGGAAGCACTTCAAAGTTTCAGATGAGGACAGCAAAGTTGCAATATGCAACATTTGCTCTGCAAAAGTTTCAAGAGGGGGTTCAACAGCAAAGACATTTTCGACTACACCACCTTAAGTCAAGACACGAATTGAATTTGAGGAATACCGTCAAACAACGTTGGTTAAAACTAAGCCAACTAGCACATCAACACCCTCGGTTGCCACATTTTTCGAAAAAATTAAGAAATTTGCAAATGACAGTGCTAAAGCATGTGACATAACAGAGAAAGTAATGGAATTCATTGCTTTAGATGACGAGCCGTTTTCAGTCGTGGAGGACATCGGATTTCGTAGGCTAATACACCACATTGAGCCGCGTTACACACTGCCAAGCAGACGGTATTTTGCAGAGACCTCTCTACCTGAAATGTATGACCGTGTTGCAAAACATGTTCATGAGCTCATGACCACAGATATCTCTGCTCTAAGTTTTACCACAGACATATGGAGCTCTGACGTTAGTCCAACTAGCATGCTCAGTTTGACAGCGCAGTGGATAAACGTGGAGTTTAAATTGCAAAACATTCTGCTTCATGCACAGGAGTTTGTCGGCTCACACACTGCAGCAGCAATATCCGATGCTTTGGCTAACATGTTTGAAACTTGGAACATAGACAAGTCTAAAGTGCATGTGATTGTGAGAGATAATGCACGGAACATGATAAAGGCTATGGATGACAGTGGATTAAAGAGCATACCTTGCATGGCACACACGCTGCAGTTGGCTGTGAATGAGGGAGTGCTTAGTCAGCGGAGCATATCAGAAATCACAGCAACTGGGAGAAAAATTGTGGGACATTTTAAGCATTCTCCGCTTGCTTATTCCAGACTACAAGATTTGCAAAAACAGTTTGGGATGCCAACAAACGACTACAGCAAGATGTGGCCACTCGCTGGAACAGTACATACTATATGTTGCAAGGATTACTTGAACAGAAGCGGGTTTTAGCTGCATACATGACAGATCACAACCTGCCAGCAACTTTGAGTGCACATCAGTGGTTGTTGGTGGAAAACATTGTCTCTCTTCTCGCCCGTTCGAACAGTTAACCAAGGAAATAAGCTCAGCTCAAGCGTCTGTTGCTGAAGTTATTCCACTGATCGCAGCACTGAAGCGCCTGCTTGGAAAAGAGGCGGAAACAGATCATGGCGTAAAAACAGCTAAAAAAACTCTACTGGAGGCTGTTAACAAACGCTTCCAAGACATTGAGTCCAACCCTCTTTACGGCATTGCAACAATATTAGATCCACGCTTTAAAGACCATTACTTTGACGATGAGAAAAGGCAGGATGTATGCGAAATGGTGCAAACAGAGCTTACGGCTCTTGAAACCTCTGGTGAAGCACAAGCCGCGACGGGGAGAACAGAGCAAACTGTGCCTGAGAAACGGTCACGCATACAAGTGATGAGGCGCACATTCCTTCGCTTTCTGATATGTTTGACGAAATTTTACAGGAAAGCGTCCCCAACCCACAGCGTGTAAGAGCAAGCGCAGCCTCACAAGAAGTAGCAACCTATCTAGCTGAACTACCCATTGGCAGAAGTGACAATCCACTTGACTACTGGCGCGAACAAAGATCGCTTTCCTTTGCTTGCATGGACTGCGCACAAGTACTTATCTGCCCCAAGCACCAGCACAGACAGTGAGAGATTATTCAGTGCAGCATCTCATGTTCTTGATGAGAACAGAAATCGTCTCTCCAGCCAGAAAGCTGAACAACTTTTGTTCATAAAGAGAAATCTGCCACTTTTGCTAAAATAAAAGCAGCCTAATTTGATGTTGTTTACAGTTAAAGGTTTGATTTATTTATTCTGTTATTGCAATGTTGTTTTGCACAGTAATTTAAAATTGAAGTAAAAACGTTTAATGCAGGTAATATTTTGCACAATTCGTAAAGGCACTAAAAGCTAGCACAGACTGAGTGATTTTTTTCAGTGCAGTATGTTCTTCATGAGAAGAGGAACTGTGTCTTCAGCCAGAAAACTGAAAAACTTTTGTTCATAAAGATAAACCTGCTTCTTTTGCTTAAATTAAAAGCAGACCAATTTAGTGTGTATAGTTATGTTGTTTACAGTAAGAGGTTGGATTTATTTATTTTTCTTCTGTTTGTGCACTGTTGTTTGGTACAGTAATTTAAAATTGAAGTAAAAAAGCAGCTAGCATTTTTTTTGCACAATTTTGTTACAGAAAGAAATTTTATTTAGTTTTGTTATTGTTAAACAGCCTTATTACTGTTATTTATTATCAATAAAAGTTTGATTGCTTAATTAATTTGTAGTTTTTTTAATACAAACAAAAAGAAAATATTTTAAACATGTTTTTTAATGAAGCCATTTTCGGTATCGGTTTTCAGCCAAGTGCATCCAAAAATTTCGGTTTTGTTTTCGGCCCAGAATTTTCATTTCGGTGCATCCCTAGTTTAATGTTATTTACTATTTAAGAGACCATTGTTTATGGTGGGCTGGCACCCTGCCTGAGGTTTATTTCCTGCCTTGCGCTCTGTGTTGGCTGGGATTGGCTCCAGCAGACCCCCGTGACCCTGTAGTTAGGATATAGCGGGTTGGATAATGGGTGGATGGATAGACCATTGTACATTACTGTTCATTTTCTTTAAAAGTCTGTTTAGTGTGGGTTTGTATATTTATAAACCCAGCAAGAGTTAAAAAAGGTTGTAAAGGTTTTGTATTACAATAGAAATATTTATGAGTTACATTAAACTGTGTTTAGTATCAAAAATGGCATTGAATTTCAATACTTTTCTTGTATCGAAGTTTGAAATTTTAGTATCGTGACAATACTACTGTACAAACTGAAATTGCAGTTTTAGATACAAGGAATCTGTAACAGTTTATGTACTATAACTGTAAAAAGTTTTTTTTTTATTTACAGTGTTCAAAGAAAAGGTTTTGAAGAAACTTTATAATTTCCAGTTGAAGAATGTTACACCACAAAAACCTACAAATGAAGAAAAATATATTACTACAAAAGATGCTGAAATAGTAGCTTCTGAGAGCAGCAATGCAGGTAATATCTGCATTTCTTTTATGTGCTTCTTAACTAAAACTAAAAAGAGCAAAATTATTAAATGTTGTTCGTCACCTGAGTTTAGATTTAAAATTCTGTGACTTTGTAGAGCATGCGATGATTATTAATTATGCCCTAAAATATTAAATTGGCAGAGTATGCTTTCTTCTTCACATCAGTGTCTACAAACAACATTTTCTTTATTTAGTTGACATTATACTGTTCTTTCTCCTAGAGTGGCTTTAAGTATATTTGAATACTTTAGAGTGGAGGCATGTGCTGAGCGCCAAAAGGGACAGGGGTTAGTGATTCAAAGACACAGAACTTTTCACACTTGTAAATGAGATCTTGCTATTTGCCTGTTTCGACACTTGGCATTTCAGATTGCATTATTCAACATATAACTGTGACCACTCAGCTTAGATGCTTAAAACAGCCACCAGCATTCTGCATCTTGGCTGGTATGCTAATTTTAGGTCACATAACCTGGATAATTTACTGTATATACAGTTTTATAAATCACTAAATATCTGCTGTTACAGAATATTTCTTTTTGCAATGCATTTGTCATTTTAAGAAATGCATGTACTTAAATTTACAAATAGTGTTTTGAAAGGCCTTAAAATACAGCATAGTCATCACCATTTTTTCAACCTACAAATTCTACTTCAGAATTTTAACAACATTATCATGCAACACTCCATAATTTTCCCAGAAATAATCAGTTAGCCTTTTCAAAATAAATATATGTCCCACACAGCCCAATTGAGTTGAACCCAATCAACTTAGCTGTGACCAAATGTAAGTGTTTAGGTTGAAAGCATATATTTCCAAGACAGTATCAGTGTATAAGTCCATAGAGATTTTTCTGTAATAATAATACAGCAGCGGAGTAAGGCTCAGATGATAAATACAAGTAAGCAGAAGTTATTGTAGATCATTTCCAACAGATTAAAATGTGGGCATTTTACACTTGAAGAATATCTTGCATTGTATTAAGAACAAACTCCACTATGAGTCCTTCTTGATATTTTTTTCTTAATGTGTGCATTTTTTTGCAATTCAATATGCTAAGTCATGGCTGCCCATATTCTTTTGGTCATTTTTCCACATTACTGTTCATTTAAGGTGAATACATAAATTATGCTATCCGGTTTTCTAGTGCATTGTGAGTTTTTGTCTTTTTATGTTAATGGAAATTTTATTTCTAAGCATTACACATTCACTGTTGACAGGTGACAGTGAGCAGATTTACTGAAATTGTGATTTCCTTGTTGTATGAAATGTCCTTTACAAATACACTTTATAAAATTATTGCTTTCTATTATACAGCTCTGACTACAGTAATTCGGTTTTGACATTTTTGTTTTATCTTTCAAAATTCTCTGTCACAATTTAAAACATTTTCTTGGAGGTGCCTCACAAGCTACACAATAACAAATTATATTATTTTTTCAATTTTTGCTACATTTTCTAGAAACCTCTGTTAATTGTGATTCAACAAAAAGGAAAGTCTACACAGTGTGTCTACCACCTGATGATTATAAACTAGGCATGATGGAAAATGATGTATCAGCTGAGCCAGGGGACTCTTCCAGTCAAGAAGACACAGAAGGTAAGATTTGACTGTAGCTAGACTAGACCATTTTCTTCATAGAGAAAGTAAAACATACAGTTATGAATTAAAAAAGAAAACTGTAAGCAGCTGTGAAATCATACTATACAACTTGAGAAAATTTGAATAGTGTATTTAAGAATCTTCCAGAAACAATATTTCAATGATTTCCGACTGTATAATTCAGCACATATTTATCAAAAACAATAATTGGTTTAGCAATGCTTGGAAACAGAAATTCATTTACATAGGCAAACAATAAACAATAAAAAACAATGTCAGACTTGTTTAAATGTAAAATATAAAAGAGCAAATATATACTTTATAAGGACTAACAAAGTATAAAATTTAGTTTATATGTGCAAATCAAAGAATTGTTAAAGTCTGGTATGATGGTGGAGCAAGTAGCATTTCTTCCTCACTGCCCCAGTATCCTGGGTTCCAGTCCTGGACTTGGTAGATACACACGTGGAGTCTGCATGTTCTTCCCATATCTGTGAAACTATTTCTTCAGACACTCAAGTTTTTCTCCCAAGATTTGTAACCTAACCTTTAGATTTCCAAAGATGTGGATTATTTGGTGATTCCAAACTGGCCCAGTATGAGCTTGGGTATGTTCGCCAGTGCCTGAAAAAACTGTAACTGGTAACAGGGTATTTTGTTTATGGGTTGGGGGGTGGTTCAACTAAAGGTCCCAGGGAACAAATATTGTAACGAGCAACATAGATATTAAAGGTCTTTTTTGGTTTAGTTGGAGGAGTTGTTGCCTAATTATTGTTGGTGCACAAATGTTTTTACTAATCATTTACCATATTACAATTACCATACCAGAATCAATATCAGAAAATGAAACGTAAGTCAACAACCATAATTCCTTCCATAATTGATTTCACGTTGCATTCAAAAAAAAAGTTTTTTTTAAATGTTAGTCTATCATATATTCTCCCTATGGCATTTACCACTTGATTGACATACAGGGCGGCCAGTCTGAGATCTCTTTTCTTCTAACACACTCGTCTGGCTATCTAAGTGATCTAGTTAGCCTTCCAATTTATATCAACTAAAGAAGGGATTAAAAAAAAAATTGTTTATGGGCTGGATAAGGAATTGGAAGAGGATTGATTTTTTGCTCTCACAATGTCACAATTGAAGTGCGTTTGTCTAATCTGTCAATCTGTCATTGCTGTTCCAAAGAAGGAAAATGTGGAAAGGCACTTTCGAACTGTTCATAAAAACTACGAAACTGACTTCCTTCCGAAGAGCGATCTGAGAAAGAGAAAGGAGAGGGAACTAAAATCGCAGTTAATCGGACAACCATCATTTTTCACTCGACTGAATTCAAAAGCAAAGGCAGACACACCGAAGCAGCGTTCCGGGTGAGTCACTTGATCATTAAGCATAAGAAGTCCTTCCAAGATGGAGAGATGATAAAGATGCCTTCGTTGAGGCAGATGGCTAGGGAGAAATTCCTGCTGAGATTTCAAGACCCCTGGCCAGGGAAAAAGGAGTTTCTCCTTGTCATTAAACATGCAGAATACAAGCAACTTAATAACGATCAATGGCCGCTTAACTTGCCATTTGTTTTCTGATCTGACCAACATGTTGAATGAGGTTAATTTACAGCTGCAAGGAAAAGAGAAAACCATGGTCAATGTGATTAGCTCAGTTAATGCTTTCAAACGAAAAATGCAACATCTGTCCTCAAAGCTGCAGCGCCTTGATTTGGGGAACATCCAATACCTCGCGTCAGAGCTGGAGACGCAATTGAAGGCATGTGTGCAACTTGACAGCATATGCTGCACAGAGCAGACTGAAAATTGTCTGTCAGACTTTATCTAATGGAAAAAAGTAACGATTCGAGTGTTGCCCAATGTAGCGGAGTAAGATTAGCGTTTCTTCTTCACAAATGTACACAAGTAAAAGTAAAAAGTATGGTGCAGTAAAACTACTCTTAGAAGTAAATTTTTTTTAAAAAGTCAATCAAGTAAATGTTACGGAGTAAATGTAACTCGTTACTACCCACCTCTGATACTCAGTATATATATATATATATATATATATATATATATATATATATATATATATATATATATATATATACAGTAATCCTCTCTATATACGGCTGACTTTCGGGCTTCACTCTATCGCGATTTTTTCTCATACACGCTTACGTCACTACGCATGCGCTTTTGAGAATTTTTATCTAAGCCCTACGATGGCTCCTAAACATGCTGCTTTTCTAAGCCTTCTGAGAATAAAACTAAGCGCCGGAGGAAGATGCTTACTATCCAGAAGAAGGTGAAACTCTTGTATATGATTAAAGATGGCAAGACCCTACAAAAGCCTCCTCACGCATGTGAAAAGACAGCGCCAGCAGCTGCCTATCAAGATGTTCTTCAGCCGCACACCCAGACACCCACTGCCTACTCCTAGTACTTCTTTAGTAGAAGAAGACAACAACGCACCTGCTGAAGATACTGCACCACCTCTGAAGACTCTCCTACTGAGGTCGTGCCTTCATAGGTTAGTGGTTGTGTTCAATTAAATGTACAGTACAATAATCTACTATAGAAAAGCGTCGGATTGTCCTTCCGTCCCATGAGTGCAAAGCGTAGCGGTATTCCGCTTATTACAGACTTACTACTTGCGGCTTGAGGTACGAAGAGACGCGATGTGAGCAGAGTTCTGGTGCTCTCATCGTTCCCTTGCTTTTGTGCACGATGCGCTGGAAAAATAGAAAAAATTATGTCTCTGGAAATAATTAATGTTGATGGAGTACAAATACCTCACCACGTAGTAAATATCAGGGGAGATGGTGCTTGCTTATTCTCATCTATAGCTTATTTAGTGCATGAAACTCCGCCTTTAGCGTACAGATTTGACTGACATTGTGTGCGACTTTGGACAGGCACTTGAGGGGATAAAAAAAAAAAGATGTTATGAATGGACACTTTGATGTTCTCATTCTCTACACTTACATGCCTGATGTATACATGGAGCACAATAATTGAAGATAAAAGTCGGTCGCCTTAAAAGGCGAGTGCGCCTAGTAATATGATATTTGTAACGTCTACTATGTCTTATTTTCTCTTATTTTGCCTATTATATTGAGTAATACGAGTGTAATGGTGACTAAAGGGTGTTGTTTCATGTCTAGAGGGCTCTAATAATGTTAAAAAACGTATTTAGAAGGTCGTAAACAGGTTTTCTATACTCTAACTGCGAAAATATTTGATTTATAAATAAAGAATCCTACTTGAAAATTCATTTATCACGGTAGAGTCTGGAACGGATTAACCACTATAAACGAGGGTTCACTGTATATATATATATATATATATATATATATAATATATATATATAATATATATATATATATATATATATATATATATAGCATTTTAATGTAGGTAGATCATTTTGGCGTGGTCATTTTAAAAGTAGCTAAGCAAGTTTTAAACAGTGTGGGCACACCCTGGGCTAGGTGCTTCTGGAAATACCCCAGGAGAAGTTTGGAACTGTTTGTTGAGGGCTGGATGCCCTGTGCTGTCTAGATTGCCCTGCCCAAACAGCCCTTAACAGGAAATAAAGTATGCCTAGTGACTAGTTATTTCTCAACAACAAATGAACTTTTGATTATCAAAGGCAATGTTGTTTTAAAACATGCATGAATAAAATTTATATATAACAGGTATTATTAATAAAAGCTAAACATTAAAATTGTTAAACACACATCACTTGTTAGTGAACTGATAAAATGGCGAAATAAAATATCTCTTATAATATGTTAAAAAGGAAAAAGTGCTTCCGTTACAGATGTTACTAATATTTCTCTTTATTAACAGTGTAAGTATATGCTTTAGTATAATAGTATCTTGTCAATTTCTCATGATTAAATCATTGATTATTTACTGTATATCATAAGAAAACTTGTATTTGGATGTTTGCGTTTTATTTTTAATTTGTTTCAGGTTCTTATTACATTTTTTAATTAAGATTTAAAACAATGAATTTAAATAAGTGGAACTAAATCTACAGGTTTCATTACTAAGTAAATGAAACAGTAGAGCATGGTCAACACTGGCAAGTAACTGACAATAGCCAAGGGGTGCAGTTGGGGAGGGGTGAGTGAGTCATACCTACATTACCACAGTTACCAGCTCTTGAACTGCTCACTTGATACAGTTGAGATTAAAAGTATATTTTTACATGCTTGGTACAGTATTCTGGGCAAAGCTTTAGTGAATTATAAGAAAAGTAGTGTATATAATTACAGGTTCATCTGAGATAGAACAGAACCTTAGTAAATCAGGGCACAGATGATCCGGATTCTTCTGTATATACACAGTACTCTCCAGCACCACTGGTGAAAATGAGCAAAAGGAATAATTAAACAAAAATCACCTTTTGGTGAATTACCTTTATCCCACACTGCAAAAACACAAGAGCAATCCAACCTTTAACTGAGGTAAATTTATTCTGAAAAGTAAGTCCTCATCAAGAAATAATTATTTTTTTTACAAAACCACGTGTGCCACAATTATTGGCAGCATTTAATACTTTGTACAACCTCTCTTTACCAATAAAACAGCACTGAGCCTTCTCTTATGACATCTTACAAGGTTGTAAAATATAGTGCAGATAATCTAAGGACATTTCTCTTTACAGAATCTGTAGATCATCCATGGACCTAGGTCCTCTCTTGTGCACTGTCAGTTCACCCCACAGGTTTTCAATGGGTTTTACGTCCAGAGACTAAGATGGCTATGGCAGAAGCTTGATTCTACTTTCCTTTAACCATTTATGTGTTGATTTTGACATATGTTTTGGATCATTTTTCTGCTGGAAGTTTCAGTAACAACTTAGTTTTTAGTTTCTTAGCAAACAAAGCCTGCTAGATTTAAATTTTACATCTCCTTGTATTTCTTAGAGTCAGTGATGTATTTTACCCTAACACAGAAAAACAGATCCACAATGATAGTGGCAATAAAATTCTCTTCTGTGTAGCCATCCTTCTATTTACACCAAACCCACCTTGAGCGTTTGTTGACGATAAGCTCAATTTTCATTTCGCCTGACCATAGAATACGGCTCCAGTCAAAGTTCCAGTTACATTTTGCAAACTCTAGATGCTTATATTTGTTGTTAAATGATAAGAAAGGCATTTTACTGGCATGCCTTCAAAGTAATCTGGTGATATGAAGGCAATGTCTGATGTTAGTTTTGGAGAAGTAGTGACCCTAAGGTGCGTCTTTTTTCTGTATTTTTCCAACCTCTGTTACCAACCTGCTCTCTGTGCATTTGGGTTAAATAAACTTGGGTCTACTTTCAATACATTTTTTCTTATTTTTTGTGTGTTCTCTTATCTTTTCATGTTCGTGAATGAATGGATAAGGGGATTTGGTCTATGTGCCACCTCATATTTATACCTCAGTGAAACAGGAAGTTATTAATTACTGCTTGAAACTTTCTACACACGCTGATCAACCTTAAAACGTCAATTATAAATGGTAAAAATGCTTCAATTGCACTTCGTTCATAAGAATCTCTAGGGGTGCCAATAATTGTGGCATATGTGAATTTTTTCTCATTATTAATTTACTTTAGTTAAGAGTTGGCTTTTTTTCAGTGGGAAATTAAAGTTATTCACCAAAAGTTTTTTTTCTTATCTTTACCAGGCATGCTAGTAATTATATTTATAGAGAAAAGCACAATTTATTAAAAAAAAAAAAAGAAATCGCATGTACATAAGTATTCACAGCCTTTGCCATGAAGCTCAAAATTATGGTGGTGTTTCCCCTGATCATCTTTGAGATGTTTCTGCAGCTTAATTGGAGTCCACATGTGGTAAATTCAGTTGATTGGACATAATTTGGAAAGGCACAAATCTGTCTATATGTTCCCACAGTTGACAATTCATGTCAGAGCACAAACCTAGCATGAAGTCAAAGGAATTGTCTGTAGACCTCCGAGACAGGATTGTCTCGAGGCACAAATCTGGGGAAGGTTACAGAAAAATTTCTGCTGCTTTGAAGGTCCCAATGAGCATAGTGGCCTCCATCATCCGTAAGTGGAAGAAGTTCGAAACCACCAGGACTCTTCCTAGAGCTGGCCGACCATCTAAACTGAGCGTCGGGGGAAAAGGGCCTTAGTCAGGGAGGTGACCAAGAACCTGATGGTCACTCTGTCAGAGCTCCAGATGTCCTCTGTGGAGAGAAGAGAACCTTCCAGAAGGACAACCATATCTGCAGCAATCCACCAATCAGGCTTTTTATGGTAGAGTGGCCAGACGGAAGGCACTCCTTAGTAAAAGGCACATGGCAGCCCGCTACAGTTTGCCAAAAGGCACCTGAAGGACTCTCAGACCATGAGAAGCAAAATTCTCTGGTCTGATGAGACAAAGATTGAACTCTTTGGTGTGAATGCCAGGTGTCACGTTTGGAGGAAACCAGGCACCGCTCATCGCCAGGCCAATACCATCCCTACAGTGAAGCATGGTGGTGGCAGCATCATGCTGTGGGGATGTTTTTCAGTGGCAGGAACTGGGAGACTAGTCAGGATAAAGAGAAAGATGACAGCAGCAATGTACAGAGACATCCTGGATGAAAACCTGCTCCAGAGTGCTCTTGACCTCAGACTGGGGCGACGGTTCATCGTTCAGCAGAGAAAAGGACTCTAAGCACACAGCCAAAATATCAAAGAAGTGGCTTCAGGACAACTCTGTGAATGTCCTTGAGTGGCCCAGCCAGAGCCCAGACTTGAATCGATTGAACATCTCTGGAGATCTTAAAATGGCTGTGCACCGATGCTTCCCATCCAACCTGATGGAGCTTGAGAGGTGCTGCAAAGAGGAATGGGAGAAACTGGCCAAGGATAGGTGTGCCAAGCTTGTGGCATCATATTCAAAAACACTTGAGGCTGTAATTGCTGCCAAAGGTGCATCGACAAAGTATTGAGCAAAGGCTGTGAATACTTATGTACATGTGATTTGCGCTGTGAATACTTTCCGGATGCACTGTATATATATATATATATATATATATATATATATATATATATATATACACTGCTCAAAAGAATTTAAAGGAACACTTTTAATCAGAGTATAGCATAAAGTCAATGAAACTTATGGGATATTAATCTGGTCAGTTAAGTAGCAGAGGGGTTGTTAATCAGTTTCAGCTGCTGTGGTGTTAATGAAATTGACAACAGATGCACTAGAGGGGCAACAATGAGATGACCCCAAAACAGGAATGGTTTAACAGGTGGAGGCCACTGACATTTTTCCCTCCTCATCTTTTCTGACTGTTTCTTCACTAGTTTTGCATTTGGCTACAGTCAGTGTCACTACTGGTAGCATGAGGCTGGATACCTGGACCCTGAGGCGATACCTGTCAGCATGAGGCGACACCTGGACCTGGACCTGGAGGAGATTCTAGGAGACAAGCAGTTACTCTAGGAGAGCTGGAGAGGGCCATAGAAGGTCCATAACCCATCAGCAGGACCAGTATCTGCTCCTTTGGGCAAGGAGGAACAGGATGAGCACTGCCAGAGCCCTACAAAATGGCCTCCAGCAGGCCACTGGTGTGAATGTCTCTGACCAAACAACCAGAAAGACTTCATGAGGGTGACCCAAGGGCCCCATGTCCTCTAATGGGCCCTGAGCTCACTGCCCAGCAGCATGCAGCTCGATTGGCATTCGCCATAGAATACCAGAATTGGCAGATGCACCACTGGTGCCCTGTGCTTTTTACAGATGAGTGCAGGTTCACCCTGAGCACGTGACAGAAGTGAAAGAGCCTGGAGAAGCCATGGAGAACATTATGCTGCCTGTAACATCATTCAGCATGAGCAGTTTGGTGGTGGGTTAATGATTGTCTGGGGAGGCATATCCATGGAGGGTCACACAGACCGCTACAGGCTTGACAAAGGCACCTTGGCTGCCATTAGGTATCAGGATGAAATCCTTGGACCCATTGTCAGACCCTATGCTGGTACAGTGGCTCCTGGTGCACGACAATTCCTGGCCTCATGTGGTGAGAGTATGCAGGCAGTTCCTGGAGGATGAAGGAATTGATACCATTGACTGGCCACCACACTTTCCTGACCTAAATCCAATAGAACACCTCTGGGACATTATGTTTTGGTCCATCCAATGCCACCAGGTTGCACCTCAGACTGTCCAGGAGCTCAGTGATGCCCTGGTCCAGATCTGGGAGGAGATCCCCACAACACCATCTGTCATTTCATTAGAAGCATGCACCGATGTTGTCAGGCATGTATACAAGAACAGAGGGGCCATACAAAGTGCTGTGTACAATTTTGAGTTGCTGCAATTAAATTTTGGCAAAATGGACTAGCCTGCCACATAATTTTTTCACTCTGATTTTGGGGGCATCTTTGAATTCAGGGTTCTGTAGGTTGATCATTTTCATTTCCATCAAACGATGTGGCATCCTTTCGTCTCCTAACACATTACCCAGTCTATATCAGTATAGATATCCAGGAGGATTTCTTTTTCCCATTGAGATCTGATGTGTTTTCAAAGTGTTCCTTTAATTTTTTGAGCAGTTTATATATATATATATATATATATATATATATATATATATATATATATATACACACAAACACACACACATACATGAGGGGGACCCAAAAATAACGACAATTTTTTTCTGGAGGCTGGAGGGGCATTACCGACTTTTGCCGCTAGGTAGTCGACTGCCCTCTGCATCATTTGGCCAAGCGGTGTCCTTGGGGAAAGGTCTGTAGGTTCAGTGTAATTTTTTTCTTGAGCCTCTGTTATCGTCTTCATTGATTTTGTGATGACAGACTTGAAAGAGTAACTTGTTTGCATCAGTTTTGTTTCCTTTTAGGGAAAACAGCAGCATAAGCTGTCACAATGCTTCGAGATGCTTTCAAAGAAGAAGCTTTGAGCCAGGTGAGGGTTTTTATCTTAAAGTGCTGAAGCGATTGCATGATGCTGTGCAGAGAAAACAACCCAAATTGCTGCGATCAAGAAAGTGGCTTCTGCATCACGACACCGCTCCCGCCCACACAGCATTGAGTGTGTGGCAGCTTCTCACGAAAAACGGGATGACAACAGTAGCCCCCATCCTCTCCCAAGACCTTGCACCATTCGATTTTTTCTTATTTCCTTAAATTAAAGCGCTTTCAGGATGTAGAGGAGGTCAAGAAGCAAACAACGGAGGTACTGAAGAGTTTCAGAACGGTTTTGAACAAATGGTGGGACAAGTGTATTGTGTCTCAGGGAGAGTATTTCGAGAGAGATTACATTTTGGAAATTTTCAGAAAAATACGCTAATTTTTAAAAACAAAAATCTCAGTATTTTTGGGTCCCCCTTGTATATAGCATTTGTCAATAAGGGATGCATTAGATTTCATTCACAAATAAACAGGACACTTGTAGGAAACTGATAGTTAACTAGCTGCTAAGGCTTACAGCAGCATAGGAAATGTGAAATGACAAAAATCTTACTTTAGCTGGGAGGATCAATATTGT
>NW_024380153.1:0-1000 GCF_016835505.1 Polypterus senegalus
GGCTTAGAAAATTAAATGGATTAGATAGAAACATTAGACATTCCCGTGACTTAACAAATATGTTTTTAGGCCACATGCGTGAAGATTGAGGGGAGTATTCCTTTCTTGTCAGAGTTATTATTTACTGTAGAATTAAAAATGCTAATTTCTATTATAGGTTTTATTTGCATTGAGTCCTTTTTAAGGAGTAAATCCTTTTTAATTAAACTAAAATTCAGACCATGTCATCATCTGCCAGGAAGCCAATTCAAACAAAACACTGAGCACTTTAGCTCAAGTTTGGCATAATGAACCGTTGGCCGAATCTAGTGTTCAGTTTGGACAAATGCTATATACAATTTATACAGTAATACAATTTATTTTTGTATAGCCCAAAATCATAGAAGTGCCAAAATGGGCTTTAACAGGCCCTGCCTCTTGATAGCCCTCCCCCAAAAAAAAACTCTAGTAGGGAAATAATGGAAGAAACTTTGGCAAAGGCAGTTCAACAAGAGACCCCTTTCCAGGTAGGTTGGGTGTGCAGTGGGTGTCAAAGAGTAGGGGGTCAATACAATACAATACAATACAATACAATACACAGAACAAAACACAAGTAATCCTCAATACAGTGTAACAGTAAAATAAAAATATTACAAGTACGGAGCAGAATTTAACAGTAGATAATATCACATAATATGATTTGGATTTGTTTAGAGTCCTGGAGACCTCAGCCATCATGCTGCCTCCCCCAATTCCATTCCAGAGCTGGGAAAGCACTGGGCCAGCCAATCCGATGGAAGGACCCCTCTACCTAATGATTCCTGTGATCCTCCGTCATCGATGACTTTACCTTAGGCAGGTAAAACCACTCGGCAGGTGGGCCGTGACACCAAGTGCCATATTTGAGTACCGATAAGAGGAACAGAATAGGTGAGGGTTAATAACAAAATATAACTATCATATTACTTATGTTTTAGTGCTAATGACTAACAGCACAGATGCAGAATGTACAGTTAATCAG
>NW_024380154.1:0-30000 GCF_016835505.1 Polypterus senegalus
ACATTTGCCATCTCCACATCATTGCATTCAGTTTTTATTTACAATTTGTTTAGTGTCCCAACTTTTTTGGAATCTGGTTTGTATATATATATGTATATGTATATATATGTGTATATATATATGTGATATGTGTGTGTGTATATATATATATATATATATATATATATATATATATATATATATATATATATATATATATATATATATATATATACACAAACCGATTCCAAAAAAGTTGGGACACTAAACGAATTGTAAATAAAATGGAATATAAAATAAACACTTTTGCAAAGGTATAACAAAACAAGTGTACTTTTATTCAAGAATAAAACTGAATAGCAATGAATTCAAATAACAACAAGATACCAAGAAGGCATGATTCACCAGCGTTTGTGTGTCTGTTTATATCCCTTCAGCGATATCTTTTACAGGTAGCAAAATTTACACTGGGTGTTACAGACTCATATCAAATGTATATTTTTATTGTATTATAGTAATAATAACTAGCCGAAGCCCGCCGTAGTCTACCGCGGTGTAAGAATAGGAACGGAAAACGGTGAGAAAGGAATTCAGAAATCAAGAAGAAATAAATACTTCTTGAAAGATGCAATTGTGAATAGGCGTTTTGGTGGTGACGACAGATAATGAGTCGAAAGATCTAACCCTAGAAAAAAGCCACGTACACGTACACGTTGTGAGTGTTGCTGTCATATATATATATATATATATAGATATATATATATATATATATATATATATATATATATAAATATAAATATATATATATATATATTTATACACACACACACACATAAATATATACACACACATATATACACACACATATATATATATATATATACATACATACACACACACACATATATATAAACATATATATACATATACATACATATCTACATATATACACACACAGCTATTTCGTATCAGTGCAATACGCTGCTTGTTAAAACGGATAACTCCCGCTCTTACGTGCAAGTCTGTGTGGATATTATGAACGATCGTATTTGTTCAAGTTCTATTTAAATTTTAAATAGAAGGAATTTTTATTTAGTCGACAGAAATATCTTTGGTAGGAATGGTAAAAACAGACAGGAATATTATTTGTGAATAAATCAACTCAATCCTTAAATAACTTAAAAGAACAAACATTCAAATTTCTTTAATCTTATGTAAATTTATATAAAAAATAAACTTAGATTTTAAATATCCCAAAAGATTTTGCTCTCCATAAAAATATATCCTTTCAAAATTATACAAATTCAAATATGAACATGCTGCATAACAAAACCTGGAAATATAAATAAAATGTGTTCCTTTCAGCAATAACAAATCAAATCATTAAGTTGTCTTTGCTCATATGTCATTTTATTTCATTCTAGACCTGGACGCCTGGCATCTATTTTTGGCAACAGGTTCGTTTCTGTTTGGTGTGAGGTTCTGTGTTGTGGAGATTCTCAGGATGGATTGCAGGTGCTCATCAGTGAGGCGACTCCTGTGTGCTGTTTTGTTATTCTTTATCACTGAGAAGAGCTTCACACAGATATGTGCTACCAAACATGCACAAGGTTCGAGCATGTAGACGGACTTTTTGTTCTTCAAAGCGCCGGCAAACTCAGTGCGCTTCGGTTTATCAGCAAAGTGCGATTTGGGAACACCGTGAGTGACGACTTGGTTTAACATTACTTGGCAACAGGGAAAGTTGCACTGGTGCATTTGTGTCTCCCATAAAAGCAGCTTCACTTGAAATCACTTTGTGATTGTGCACGGGTAAAAACGTCCGCTGAAGTGTCAGATTCTTATTTAATTCTTCTGCTTTCTGTATCTTCTGCATTGCATTCAGGTCTTTCAGCCTCACTGATGAGCACCTGCAATCCATCCTGAGAATCTCCACAACACAGAACTCCCTGATGTTTTGTCTCATAGTGCCGTCTTAGATTAAATTCTGTAATTACAGCCACATTAGCTCCACAAATGAGACACACGGTGTAAACATATACTCAGCCTCCCATCGGTTTTTAAAGGCTCTATTTTCAGAATCAACTTTTCTCTTCGGCATCATGTGGGCTAGCTTCGCCATAACTTGCAGCATCATAAGCTAGACTTGATTAACGCGTAAGTGTTCGCAAGGCAGCTGAAGCGCTGCATTATGGGATCTGTAGTTTATTGTGTTACCAGCGCTTCATATACCCGGGCCATTAATAACAATAATACAGTATATAAAATGATCTCGCGGCCGGATATAATTACACGCCGGGCCGGATGTGGCCTGTGGCCCTTGAGTTTGACACATATGGACTAAATAGAACTTGAAAAGATATATTTTTTCAAATGTGATCGCGCAATTCAAATAGAGTTGACGCAAGACTACAGCCTGCATGCCTCAATAAGTCATCCTCCCTCGCTCTTACTTTTTAAAGTTCATCTAATGAATACACTGAGTATGGCTTTACCAAAACAATCATTGATGGCGAATAAAGTATCCATTATTCGAGTATGTAGATCGGGATATATATATATACATATATATATACCCGCGCATCGCAGCAGAGAAGTAGTGTGTTAAAAAAGCTATAAAAAGAAAAGGGAACATTTTAAAAATAACGTAACATGACTGTCAATATACAGTATTTGTTTTGTGAGTGTTACTGAGTGTTGCTGTCATCAAGGATTTGATTATCATTATTTCTTTCAATCAGGTTCGTATTTGTAGGATGTGTTGTGTTCAAGTTACATTCCGTGTTTGTCAATCGCTGTAAAGATGACAGGTTTCATTCATCGATTCGTTTCTTACTGCATCAATAAACAGCTCGTCTTCTTCTTTATCCGAGACCTGACACACTGCATGCACGGGTTTTTTTTTTACACTGTCTTCCTTTAGCGGGACATTGACTTTTTCCACCGTGTGCTTTGTTTCCACAGTAGCTGCATTTATGAATATGCTTGTATGTATCAGACGCTTCATATTTTTTTGCTGCCTTTTCAATTGTGTAATTCGTTTTTTGTTCAGCGCTCTTTGGAACTGTTGCTTTTATCTGTGCACTGCGCCAGTTCACGTGAGGCTCGGTGTACATGCATCGAAGGTTCCCAGCTGTGCTCGCTTCTTATTGTTTCGCTGCCTTCTCAATTATATAATGCATGTTTTCTTCAGCGCTTTTGGAGGTCTTCCTGATTTTCTATGTACTGCGCGTGATTACGTGGGAGGCGTGATGATGTCACACGAAACTCCGTCCCCACGGCGTTCAAGCTCTACTCCATTACAGTAAATGGAGAAAAACAGCTTCCAGTTATGACCATTACGCGTAGAATTTCGAAATGAAACCTGCCCAACTTTTGTAAGGAAGCTGTAAGGAATGAACCTGCCAAATTTCAGCCTTCCACCCACACGGGAAGTTGGAGAATTAGTGAGTGAGTGAGTGAGTGAGTGAGGGCTTTTGCCTTTTATTAGTATAGATAGATATATAGATATATATATATATATATATATATATATATATATATATATATATATTGTGATGGGTGGCGGCCGCTTATCCCGGTCAATACCCCTTTTTTGTTTTTCCAAATGAAATGTTAAAAAAATTTTGCAAAAAAAAGTTCCCCTTTTTGAATTAAATGTTTAAAATTTTTTTTTTGGGAAAAACAAAACCTTTACTTCTTGGAAAAAAAGGAAATTTTTTAAAAAAAATGTTTCTTAACAATTTTTTTCACCCCCCAAAAAAAACCAAAAAAAAGCCCAAATGATTAAAAAGGATTCCCCCAAATAACGGGGGGCCCAGAAAAAAAAAAGGGTTGCCTATTTGAAATTGAATTTTTTAAATTAAATTACGGGGGTTTTTAAAGAATTTATAAAAAAAAGGGGAACTTTTAAAAAAAAAATTGATTTAATTTTGTTTGTTTTTCAGTTTTAATTTTGGGTAAAGTTTGAAATTTTATTTTTTTAAATAGGGCTTATTTGTAATTTTGTGTTCGTTTATCGTGTTTGTCAATTTTTAAAAAAGATTCATTACAGTTTTTTTGCTAAAAAAAGTATTTCCCCCTTTTTTTAATGGAACATGCATACTTTTTTTTTTTAAGTTTTTTAGCGGGACATTTTTTTTTTCCCCTTTTTTTCAAGTCCACAGAATAGTTTATGATAGCGCCCTTTTTTTGCTCCCCCAATTTTAATTCTTTTTTTCCACCCTTTAATTTTGGCTTTTGCTGGCCCCCCAGTTCATGGGGTTTTGTTTTTGATTAAAATTCGGGTGTGGAGGGTATGAGGGTTTTAAAAATTAAAGAAACCCCATTAAAATTTTTTTTTGGGGGTTTTAAAAAACCCCTTTTTTAAAAAAACCCTTCACCCGGAATATTTAGGGGTGTTTCATTATTCCGTGGGGTTTATGGGGGAGGATAAAAAAGGCCCCAGCCTTAAACTTTTTAATATAAACAGGTTCCCCTCTTTTTTTCCCAGGCGTACTTATGAAAGTTTATTTTTTTTTGGGGGAACCTTCTTTTTTTTTTCCTTTCCAATTTGAAAGGGTTTTGTTCGTTTTTTTTTCCCTTTGTTTCATTTTCCCGGGGGAAGTGTTTTCTACCCCCCGGGGTTCCCGCTAACCCATTTTTTGGGAAAAAAGTTGTTTGCCTTCTGAAATTTTTAAAATCCCCGCAATTTTGTAAAAAAAGTTTTTGGCTATTTACCCCCCCTACAAATTTAGTTTAGTTAAGGGGGGTTTTGCCTTTTTTATTGATTAGGTTTGGGGTTATTTTAAAAATAATTAAAAAAATTATAAATTTTTAAATTAATTAATATAAATTTTTTAAAAAATTTATTTTTTCCCAAAAAAAGGGGCCTTTTTTGGAAAACCCCTTTAAAAAATTGGGGAATGGTTGGTGATTTTAACTTCCTTTTTGGGGCCTTTAATTGTGGGGGGTTTTTTGAGGGGTGTGGGGCCTTTTGGGGTCCCCATTTTATAATTTTTTTTCAAAAAGAGGGTAGAACCATAAATTATTGGGAATTTCCAAGAAAAAAAATGGTGTGTTTTTTAATAACTTTATTTTTTTTATTTTTTTTAAAGTTTCTTTTTTTCAGATTATTTTGGAAGGGGTTAAATTGAGGGGATGTTTTTTTTTTTGAAGGGAAAGGTATTAGAGATTTAATAAAAAAAAATTTTTTAATTAAAATTTTAAATTTTTTAAATTTTATTTTATTTGAAAAGGGGGCATAAAAGCACTAATAAAAAAAAATGGGGGTTAATTATTCGGGCCCACTTTTAATTGGTTGAGGAAAAATTTTATTTTTTTTGGTGGTTTTTTTGATCAAAAATGGCACCTTTATAGAGAATTCAGGAATCCCCCAATGGATAAGAAAAATGGGAAAACTTAAAAACCCCTCAGTTTAAAAAAATTTTGTTCAGAAATGGGCAAATTTTAGTAATTGGTTAAAAAAAAGTTTGGTCTGACCAAACCCCCTTGGAAGATTTCAAGACTTTGAACAAAAATTTAGGGTGTGGAAGGGGTTTAAAAGGGGGGGATTTTCAAATAAACCCAAGGCCCTTATGAAATTTCACTATGAGACATCACTGGCGGGCCGCCCCCTTTTTTCCAGCGGGGTGCCCCGCCCATTATGGGTGCGGGTCACTTTCCTGTTTTCCCCAAAAAGGGGGGTTTTAAACCCGTTAAATTTCCCCAAGGTTTGTCGCCCACTTTTTTATTTTGGGAAAAAGGAACTAGTTAAGAAAAATTTGGGCCCCCTGAAACCACTAGGGAAGGTCACACCCCTTTTGTTGCATAAAATGGAAAGATTCAGACTAACAAATGGGGAATTGTTTTAAAAGGGGGAAAATTTAAATAATTTAAAAAAAATTAGAAAGAAAACCAAAAACCCCAATTGTTTTTCTTTAAAATTTAAAAATTTTTGAGTGTACGCCCTATTTTTAAAACAAAAGGGGCCCCAAAATTTTGGTCACCACCCATTTGAAATTCCCCCCCCCAAAAATTGGAAAAAGGGAATTTAAATTTCCCCAACCATTCCCATTTTATTTTACCCTTTGGCCCACCTGAAAATTGTTAGGGTAATATTAAGGAACCCCGGCCCAAACCTTTTAGTTTTTTGGTTTTTAAAACCGGGGTGGAAAAAGTTTTTCCCCCCAAAAAATGGAAAAAATTAACCATTAAGTAAAACTGTAAAAATTTAAAAAAAAAGTTAAAACCAAAAATTTTCCCCTAAATCCCATTAATAAAAAAAAATAAAAAAATTTGCACTAAAAAACCCCAAAGGGGCCCCATACACCGCCCCCTCTTTCCCCTCCTTAGACACAACAAAGTCCCCCCTCCCCAAAGTTTCCTTTTTCCCCCCTTTTGTAGGGGGAAAAATACAAACCCCCCAAACCCCCCCAAACCCCCCCCCCAACCTTTGTACGTGTGTTTCCCCGTTCCCCCCGGGTTTATTTCCCCCCCTTTTTAAAAAAATTTAAAAAAAAAAAAAACCAAAAAAACCCTTTTAAAATAAAAAAAAAAAAATTAAAAAACAACCAAACCCCCCTGAAAAAATTTTTAATTTTTTTTCCAAAAAAGAACAAAAAAGGGGAAAAAACTCCACCCTAAAGCGTTTTTAAAAAACTCCTCTTCCTTTCTGATTTTTAAAGCCAAAAAAACAACTTTTAAAAAAAAAATAACACAAAAACCCTTATCAAAAATTTTTTAAAAAAATCCCTTTCCCCCCAGAAAATCCTTTTTAAACATTTGAAATTTTTATGATTTTTGGGGGGTTTTAGCAGGGGACTGAAACCCAAAACCCACCAAAAAAAATTTTTTGGGAACCCCACAAATTCTCAGTTTTTTTTTAAAATTAGTTTAAAAACCCGGGGGTTTATTGGAAAGAAAAGGGTAAACTTTTTCCCCACCTTTGAATTTCTTTTTTTACTTTTTCAATTTTTTTAAAACCCTTTTTTGAAATTCTTGAAGCCTTTTAAAATGAAAAAAAAAAATTTTAAAAACAAAAATAGGGGAAAACAATTTTTTTGAAAAAAAAAAGTGGCGTTTTTTCCCTTTTGGTTTTGGGTGGGGGGGTTTTGCTTAACCAGCTAAGGGGCAGCCTCAAAATTCTTCCCAAGGCCGGGTTTTTTCTTTTTAGTCCGGGGGGGAAACTGGGTTTTTCCCTTGTTTTAACTGAAAAAATTTTTAAATTTTTTAAACCATTTTAAGGGGGGGGCAAAACCCCGACCACGTTAAAAAAATGGTTTTAAAGGGTTTTAATAAATTTTTAAGGCTCCCCGCCGGGGGGGGTTTTTTTTCCCACACAGAAAACAAATACAGAAATAAATTCCCCCTCCCCACCCCCGTCCCTTCTGCCTCCCCCCTCCGGGGCCCACCCGGCCGGGCCTCCCCGTTTTGCCCCTTTGTTGTATTTACCCAATCCCTGCTTGGGGGGGCCCTTTAGGGGGGCGGGGGCCCCACGTTCCCGGATTAAAGGGGGAAATTTGGGGGGGGTTTTAAAGGCCCTGCCCCCCGGCGCCCCGGTTTTTCCCAAGGGGGGTCCCAATAAAGGGGGGGCCCCCCCGGGCTCCCCCAGTCCCCTGGGGCGGGTTCCCCCCGGGGCCCCGTCCCCCGGGGGCGCCCCCGGTCTAACCCGCCCCCCCCCGGGCCCTTACGGGGGGCCCCCCTTTTGGGCGGGGGCCCCAGGGGGTCCGGGATGGGGCCGTGGCGGCCGGGGGCCCCTAAGGGTGGGCTCCCCCCCTCACCCGGCCCTTTGGGGCGGGCGGCCCCCCGGCGGCTGGGGGGGCCCCCCTCCTGGGCCCCCGGGGGGGGCCCCCGGGGCCCTTAAAAATTTTAAAATCCCCATTGACGGGGGGCCCGCCTTTTGCCCCAAATTTTGGCGGCCCCCCCGGGTTGAGAAACAAAACGTTCAAAAACGGAAAAAATTAGTTAACCCCCAAAATTTTTCCCATAAACCAGGGGTTGTAAAAGAAAAACTTTTCACTAAAAAAAACCCCGGCCCCGAACACAATTTTCCAAATTTTACACACAAAAACCCCCCCCCTTCCCAGCTTGGGCGGTGGCCCCCTTTTCCCCTTTTTGTTCACCCCAACCAACAACAAAAAAAAAACACAAAAAACACCTATTCCCCATTTTAAAAGGGTTTTCCTTTGGGGGCCCCAACTCCTTTAGCCGGTTTGCCGCTTTTTTTTATTTTAACACACAAAAAAAAAAAACCAGTTTGGGAAGGTTTCCCCCCCGTGTTGCGGAGCCCGCTAAAACCAAACCAAACCCAAAAATTTTTTTGGTTTTGCCGGGGCCCCCGGCGGCCCAACTCCCCCAAAAAAGTTTTTTTTAAAAAATAAATTTCCCCCAAAGAAAAAAAATTTTTTTTTAAAAAAAAAAACAACAGAAAAAAAAAGTAATTCGCCCTAATGAAAAAAACTATCTGTAAATTTCAAGTTTTGGGAAAAAAAAGAAAAAAAAAAAAAATTAAAACAAATCAAAACAAAAAAAAAATTTTTAAAAATCCAAAAAAAAACCCCAAGAAAACAATTTTTAAGAGTTTGGTTAAAGGCCATTTTTTTGATTTTTTTGGGTTTTTTTAGTTTTTATTATGAAACCTCTGAACCAAAAAAAGGGCTTTGAAAAAAATTACTGGCAGGGGTTTTTTTTTTAATTCTTTTTGGCACACCAGAAAAGAGAAACTGGAAAAGTTTTTCCCCTTTTGTTTTTTTCTTTCTTTTAATTTTCTTTTTTTTCCCCTTGGGGTTTGGGGGAAGTAACGCAAAAAAAAATCTGTGACCAAAAGAGTGCCTTTTAAAAAAATGAAAAGGGGCCCTTTAAATGAAAACTGGTCCCTTTTTCCCACTTGTATTTTGGGGTTTCCCCTTTCCCCAAAATCCCAAAAACCCCCCCTTGGCCTTTTTTCCGACCTTTTCCTTTTCCCTTTCCTGTAAAAAAAAAAGGGAAACGGCTTGTTAAAGGTTGTGTTTTCCCCGGGCGTTTGGGTTTTGGGTTTAAAAAACCCAAATAAAACCCCACTTTTTTTTATAAAAATTTTAATTTATTTTTTTTTAAAATTTTTTTAAAAAAATTTTTTAAAAAAGGGAAAAAGTTCCAACCAATTTTTGAATTTGTGAAAAATTTTTTAAAAATTTTATAATTTTTTAAAAAATTAATTAACCCTTAAAACTGTATTTTAAAAGAAAATTGAAAAAATTCCCAAAAAATTAATTAACCAAGTCCCAGGAATAGTAAAACAAAAACAAAAAAACCTAAAACCCCCAAGGTTATAAAGGAGGGTTTCCCCCTTGGTTTCCTTCCGTGTATGAAACAAAAAACAAACACACCCCCACCCCCCCCCCCCTTTCCCTGGGCCCGGCTTCCCCTTTTGACTTTTCCGGGGTTTTTTAAAAAAAACCAAGAAAAATTTCCCTTGCCCAACCCAACCAAAAGGGGTTGCAATTTTTTAAAAAAACCCTTAAACAAGAAAAATTTCCCAACAAAAAAAAATAAAAACCCCAAAAAAACCAATCACGCAAAAAAATAAATTGCGGAAACCCCGTTAAAAAAAACCCTAAAGCCGGGAAAAATTTTTTAAAAATTTTTTTAAGCAACAAAAAATAGCAAAACCCCAATTATTTAAAACCAATGCAAAAAAAAAAATAAATGAAAAACCCGAAACCTAGAAAACAATTTTAATTTTTAAACAAAAAAAGCAACAAAAAAGAAAAAAAAAAACCCCCCTAATCCCATGAAAAATTTTAAAAACCCCAGGAAAAAAAAGGAAAAAAAAAAATTTAAAAAAAAAAAAAAAACCCTTCCAAAAACCTTTTATAAAAAAAAAAAACAAAAAAACCAAAAAAAAGAAAAAAAACCCTTCAAAAACCATTTGCAAATTTTTTTCATTTTTTCCCCGGACTTTTTTCTGGGCTTTTGCTGTTTCTGGGGGTTTTTAAAATTTCGCGTTTTCCCCTAATTACGGGGTTGGTTTGATTTTATGCGCTTAAAAAAGGTTCTGAAAAAAAACGGGAAAACTTTTTTTCCATTTTTTGAACCTTTTTTCTGTTTTAATTTTTTAAACTTTTTTTTCCCCCTTGCTTAAAACCTATTCTAAAAAAACCCGAAAACTTAACCAAAAGAACCCTTTTTGAAAAAAAGGGGGCCCTTTTTAAAAAAAGAGGCGTCTTTTTTGGGGCCCCTTTGGGGGGAGGGGAGCTTGCACCTTTTCAGGCCTGGAGAATTTCCCCTCCCACTGCACCTGTGCGCCTTTCTCCTCCTCCCTTTTCCCCCCAAAGGGCTTAAAAGTTTTTCCCCCTCTCTCCTCCTCCACCCCCCCAAAAAGAGCCCGTGCCCATTCCCCTCTCCCCCCTTTTTCAGCCGCTTGCCAAAAGGGGCCTCTTTTTTAATTTTGGGTTGGGCCCCGGGGAAAATTTATTTTTTAACATTTTGGGGGGTTAACCAGGATTGGTTTTATTAAAAAAAAAATTTTTATAAATTATTATAATATATATATATATATATATTTTTATTTTATATATATATATTTTTATTTATATATATAAAATTTTTGTATTTTATATATATATATTTTGTGTGTTTTGTGTATATATATTATATGTGTGTTTTGTATATATATATATATTGTGTATTTATATATATTATATTGTGTTATGTTATATTATTTTGTTGTTATTTTATATTGTTTTGTTTTTAAAATTTGTTATGTGTTTTATTATATAAATTATGTGTGTTTTTTATATATGTATATTTTATGTGTTATTGTATTATTTTATTTATATATTATATATATTTGTGTGTGTATTTTATATATATATATATATTATTTTTGTGTTTGTGTTATATATATATATATATTTTTTATTATATATATATATATATATATATATATATATATATATTTTTTATTTTTTATTATTATTATTTTGTAAAAAGTTTAAAAAGTTGGGAATATAATTGAAAAAAAAACAAATCAAATGGGACCAATTTCAATTTTTTAATTTAAATAGAAAAAAAAATAAAAAAAAAAAATTTAAATAAAAATGATAATTTTGGGAAAAAATTTATTTGAAAATTTATGGTTAAAAAAAAAAGGGGGCGGGGTTTTTCAATGGGGGCACCCCCCCTTTTTACAACATAAACACTTTGGGGGACCCTTTCAATTTTAAAAGGGGGAAGCCCCATTTTTGTTAAAAGGCCTCTCTTTCAACCGGGGCCTTTTTGGCCTTCCTTTTTTGCGCCTTTCTTTGTGAAAGTCGGGATGGACGGCCCTTTTTTTCCCGGACCTTTTCCCCCCCCCCGGGGGGGGTTTTTTTGGGTGGGATTTTTTGTTTATTTTGGGAAGGGGGGGGAAATTTTTTTTAAAAAATATTTTTCCTTTGTTTCCTTAACATCAAGCTGCCCATCCCCCGCCTCATGCAACCCTTACCATCAGAGGGGGGCCCCTTTGAACTGGCTTTGATAAAAGGTTGTCCTTTCCCTTTTGGGGCCCCCAATTTAAAAGAACCCAATCTGCTCCTCGACCACAGAAGTCTTCCTTTTGCCACACTCCATTTTAAATGTCCCGGGAGTGACAACGCCGGCTTTGGATCTTGCTTAGAAATGGGTTCTTCTTTCATAGAGTTTCAGCCCAACCGGAATAAAAGGTGGATTGTGTTCACTGACAATGGTTTCTGGGAAATATTCCAGCCCATTCTGTATTTCCACAGTAGCATTCCTGTTTGTGGTGCTTGTTTTTGGGCCGGGGGAAAACCCCGGGATCCCCGTATGGTTTTGGTTACCCTTACAGAGATTGTTCCCGATTCTCTAATCTTGGATAGTTATACAGTTGATGATGATAGATGCAAAATTTTGCAATTTTTAACGGGGAAAACCCTTTTTGATATTGCTCCACTATCTTTTTGGGGAACATTGTGGGAATTTGGGGATCCTTACCCATCTTGGCTTCTAGAGAAATGCCACTCTGGAAACTCTTTTATACCCAATCATGTTGCCAATTGACCTAATTAGTGTTTAGGTCTTCCAGCCTTCGTTATGCTCAGATTTCTTTTTTCCCGCCTCTTTTGTATTTTCCCTACTTTTTTGGGATTTGTTGACCCCGTAAATTTTGAATCAACATATTTTTCCTTTGAAAAAATAATTTATTTTGGTTAACGTTTGTCTTCATCAGCATTAAAAAAAAAATATTTACATTTTCCATCTCCACATCATTGATTCAGATTTTTTTTAAATTGTTTAGTGTCCCAACTTTTTTTAAACTGGTTTGTTTTATATATGTATGTTTTAAAATGTGTTTTATATATGTGATATTTGTGTTTTTATATATATATATATATATATAAAAATTTTAAATATATAAATATATATATATATATATATATATATATATATATATATATATATATATATATATATATATATATATATATATATATATATATACACAAACCCCGGTTCCAAAAAGTTGGACATAAAAAAATTTTTAAAAAGGAAAATAAAAAAAAACACTTTTTTAAAGGGATAAAAAACAAGTGTACTTTTATTCAAAAAAAAAACTGAATAGCAAAAAGAATTCAAATAACAACAAGATCCCAAAAAGGATGATTCACCAGCGTTTTGGTGTCTTTTTATCCCTTCAAAGATATCTTTTCATAGCAAAATTTACAGTTTAAAGATCATATCAAATGTATATTTTTTTTTGTATTATAGTAATAATAACACGGCCCTAGTCTACCGGGTTTTTGAATGGGGCGAAAAAAGGGGAGAAAGGGAAATTTAGAAATCAAAAAAGAAAAATTCTTTAAAGATGCAATTTGAATAGGGTTTTGGTGGTAAAAAGATAATGGTCAAAGATCAACCCCGAAAAACCCGTTACGAACGGTTTTGATTTGCTTCAAAAATATATATATATATAGAAAAAATATATATATATATATTTAAAAATATATAAATATAAATATATATATATATATATTTTAAAAACACACACATAAATATATATATATACACATATCTATAATATACACAAAATAAAAACACATATATAATACATATATATATCTACATATATAAAATACATATACATACACACACAAATACAAAACAAACATATATAAAACACATATATATATATATATATACATACAACACACACACACATATATATAAAATATATATAAAATACATAAAATCTACATATATCCACAGTATTTAAAAATCAATTTAAAGCTGCTTTTTAAAAGGGTAACCCGCTTTCGCAAAAATCTGTGTGGGTATTATGAACGATCGATTTGTTCAAGTTCTATTTAAATTTTTTAAAAAGAAGGAATTTTTTTTTGTGGACAGAAATATCTTTGGAGGAATGGTAAAACAGACAGGGAAAATTATTTGTGAATAAACAACTCAATCCTTTAAAAAAAAAAGAACAAACATTCAAATTTCTTTAATCTTATGTAAATTTATAAAAAATAAACTTAGATTTTAAATATCCCAAAAAATTTTTCTCTATAAAAAATATCCTTTCAAAATTATAAAATTCAAATATGAACATGCGTAACAAAACCGGAAATATAAATAAAATGTTTTCCTTTCAGCAATAAAAATCAAATCATTTAAATTGTCTTTGTCATATGTCATTTATTTCATTCTGACCGGGGCCTCATCTATTTTGGGAACAGGTTCGTTTCTGTTTTTTGGGGAGGTTCTTTTTGTGAAATTTCAGGATGGATTGCGGTGCTCATCGGGGCGATCCGTTTTCTGTTTTTTTATTCTTTATCACTGAGGAGCTTCTCCACAGATATGTGCCAAACATGCACAAGGTTGACCCCGTAAACGGACTTTTTTTTTCTTCAAAACGCCCAAACTCATCTTTTGGTTTATCAGCAAAGCGCTTTGGGGGAAAACCGTAGGGACTTGGTTTTTAAATTGCGCAACAGGGAAAGTTGCATGGTGTTTTTTGTCTCCCATAAAGAGCTTCACTTGAAATCCTTTGTGATTGTCCGGAAAAACGTCCGCTGAAGTGTCAGATTCTTATTTAATTTTCTGCTTTCTGTATCTTCTGCATTGCATTCAGGTCTTTCAGCCTCACTGATGAGCACCCAATCCATCCTGAGAATCTCCCCAACCAGCTCCCTGATGTTTTGTCTCTAGGCCGTCTTAGATTAAATTCTGTAATTACACCCATTAGCTCCACAAAAGAACCCAGGGGTTTAGTAAACATATACTCAGCCTCCCCCGGGGGTTTTAAAAGGCTCTATTTTCAGAATCAACTTTTCTCCCCATCATGTGGGCCCCGCCCCTAACGCAGCATCAAAGCAGACATTAACGCGGAAATGGCAAGGCAGCTGGCGCTGCATTTTGGATCTGTAGTTTATTGTGTTACCAGGGTTCCATACCCCTAATCAATAATACAGTATATAAAATGATCTCCGGGCGGATATAATTACCCCCGGGCCCGGGGTTTGGGCCCGTGGGCCCCTTGAGTTTACACATATGGACTAAATAGCGAAAAAATATTTTTTCAAATGTGATCCGGAATTCGATAGAGTTGAGGGACTACACCCCATGCCTCAATAAGTCTCCTCCTCCTTACTTTTTTTAAAATTCATCTAATGAATACACTGAGTATGGCTTTTCCAAAACAATCATTGATTTAATAAATATCCATTATTAAAAGATGGGGTATAAATATATATTCCCCCATGCCAGGAAGGTGTTTAAAAGCTATAAAAAAAAAGGGGAAAATTTTAAAAAAACTAACATGACGTCAATATACGTATTTTTTTTGTGGGTTACGGGGCTGTCATCAATGATTTGATTACCCTTTTTTTTTCAATCAGGTTAGTTTTTTAGGATGTGTTGTTTTCGTTTAAATTTCCCTGTTTTCCCAAACGTTGTAAAAATGCAGGTTTCATTATGATTGTTTCTTACTGCATCAAAAAAAGCTTTGCTTCTTCTTTATCCGAGACCCGAAAATGCATGCCCGGGTTTTTTTTTTTTCACTTCCCTTTTCGGGACAGACTTTTTTTCCCCCGGGCTTTGTTTCCCCCAGTAGCTGCATTTTGAATATGCTTGTATGTATCAGGCGCTTTATATTTTTTTCTGCCTTTTCAATTTTTAAAGGTTTTTTTTCAGGCCTTTTGGAAATGTTGCTTTTATCTGTACCGCAGTTCCGTAGCCCGGTGTAATCTCAAGGTTCCCAGCTTTCTTTTATTTTTGC
The DNA here is from genome assembly GCF_016835505.1 of Polypterus senegalus. Classification (NCBI taxonomy): domain Eukaryota; kingdom Metazoa; phylum Chordata; class Cladistia; order Polypteriformes; family Polypteridae; genus Polypterus; species Polypterus senegalus. The sequence goes on from NW_024380154.1 coordinate 15,215, forward strand.
TGCCTTTCAATTATATAATATGTTTTCTTCAAGTTTTGGGGTCTTCCTGATTTTTTTATGTACTCGCGGACTGGGGGGTGATGATGTCCCCCCGACTCCGTCCCCCCCGGGGTTTAAGCTCTACCCATTACGTAAATGGAAAAAAAGCTTCCCGTTATGACCATTCGCGGAATTTGAAAAGAAACCTGCCCAACTTTTTTAAGGAACTGTAAGGAATGAACCTCAAATTTCAGCCTTCCACCCACCCCGGGGAAATTGGAGAATTAGGAGGAGTGAGTGAGTGGTGGGGCTTTTTTTATTAGTATAGATAGATATATAGATATATATATATATATATATATATATATATATATATATATATATTGTGATTTGGGGGCCCGTTTTTTCCCTAAAACCCCCCAACGCCAGGGGGAGCCCTTCTTGCAGTATGGAGGTCTCCCCGAAAACCAGCAGGGGATCATGGACAAAGTTTTTTTATGCCGCCCTGCTGGATCCATTGGGGCCCTTGGGGGGGCCTGCAGGGGGGAATAATGGATTTTGCCCCGTGGACAAGAGGAAGCGGCTTCGGGTGGGAAAAAAAATTGTACCTGACCCGGGAAATGATTGAGACACAGGACTGGCACATCGGGGCAGGAGATATAAAAAAGGGCTGTGGGGGGCCCCAGGCGGGAAGCTGAGCTGGGTGGAAGGGGGGGCAATGCGTCGGGAGCTGGAGGATTGGTTTATTGGTTTTTTTATTTTAGTTATTTTTTATTTGAGAATAGTGGTGGAGGTGTTTTTTGGCACTGTGGGAAAATTTAGTAAAGTCAACAATTGGACTTTTACCTGGGTCGGAGTGGGGAAGGGTTTAGGGGGGGGGATAGCACCCCCATCTAATATATATATTCAAAATATATATATATATATATATATACACTCACCTAAAGGTTATTAGGAACACCATACTAATAATGTTTACCCCCTTTGCCTTCAGAACTGTCTTTAAATTTTAGTGGCATTGATTCAACAAGGTGCTGGGTTTCTTTGAAATGTTGGCCAATATTGATGGAAAATTTTCAGTTGATGGAGATTTTGGGATGCACATCCAGGGCCGAAACTCCTTCCCCCCACATCCCCCAAAAATACTTTTGGGTTTAGATTTGGGGGTGTGGGGGGATTTTTGTACAGTGAACCATTGTCATGTTCAAAAAAAACCAATTTAAATGATTCGGCTTTGGACATGGTGCATTATCCTGCAAAGTAGCCATCAGAGGATGGGTACATGGTGGTCATGAAGGGATGGAAAGGTCGAAACAATGTCAGGTAGCCTGTGGATTTAACGATCCCAATTTGGACAAGGGGCCTAAAGTGTGCCAAGAAAACATCCCACCCATTACACCACCACCACCAGCCGCACAGGGCAACAAACATGATGGATCCATGTTCTCATTCTGTTTTGAAATTTGACTCTACTATTTGAAACCCCCAGAAATCGAGACTATAGACCAAAATTTTTCCCGCTTTAACTGTCCAATTTTTGGGGAGCTCTTTTAAATTGTAGCCCTTTTTCCTTTTGTGGGGGAGATATGGACCCCTGGGGGATTCTGCTGTTGTACCCATCCGCCTCAAAAGGGGGGTTTGCCTTTCCAAAAGCTTTGCTGCATACCCGGTTTCTGGTTACAGTCAAAATTGCTCTTCATCAGCTTGAATCAATTGGCATTCTCCTCTGACCTCAGCATCAACAAGGCATTTTTTCCCACCCCGGATCCCCATATGGGTGCCTTTCCACACCATTCTTTGTAAACCCTAGAAATGGTTGTGCGTGAAAATCCGTAACTGTGCAGATTGTAAAAAACCAGACCGCCTTGGCACCAACAACCATGCCCTAAAAAATTGCTTAAATCACCTTTCTTTGCCATTCTGACATTCAGTTTGGAGTTCAGGGGATTGTCTTGACCAGGACCACACCCCCAAATGCATTGGAAAAAACTGCCATGTGATTGGTTGATTAGATAATTCATTAATGAGAAATTTAACAGGTGTTCCTAATAACCTTTGGTGATTTTTGTATATGTATTGTCACCCGGCGCGGGGAGGGAGCTAAAGGGCTTGAGTGAAGGCAGTTGGGGATGCCCGGGGGGTGGGAGAGTGACTGACCTTTTTTTTCCCTTGCCTGTAGACCATCCCGGGGGTTTCACCTGGGTCATGACATCACTTCGGGACTGAGAATGGAACGGCCACCGCTCCAGTCCTCTGATGTCACCTCCACCGACCAATGGTGGAAAACCCGGCGGATCCTTTGACCTCACTTCCTGTTCCCCCTTTTAAAAACCCGCCCCTTTTCCCTTTTTTTCTTCAGTCTTGTTTTGGGCTCGGTTTTTTGCATTGGGGCTCGAGGAAAACGACTTTTTCAGCCAGGATAACAAACGGGGGGCTGCCCCAACTTTTATCTGTAATGTCCGTTCGGGCAGTGGTGCGGCAGGATGGAGAAGTCCGGAGGAGGGGACAGGACCTGCTTAAACCCCGGTGGGGCCGGGCCAGTATTCAGGGGGGGGTGCCCTGGTTGGCGTGACCTGGGGGTCCCCCGGGACTCATAACAGCCCCTCTGGAGTGGGCCCGGGGGTGCGGGTGGGGCTCACAGAATTGGGCTGCCCTGGAGGCAAAAGGGTCAGTTCTCTTGGGGAAGTGCCTGCCTCCCCGAAACAAAACCCCATTTACCACCTAGGGGGGCCCCCGACTGGCAGGTGAAAAAAATAAAAAAATGGAGGTTGGACCCCGGCGAACCAACAAAAACCTGGTCTTTTGGGGGTGGTGGGCTTGGGTCGCCATTTGCCGCCCTAAAATAATGAGCAGGAACATCTGCCCTGGGCCCCCTTTGGGTTCCCCAGCGGTTTAGGGGCGGGTTTAAGAACATGGCTGAGCTCATGAGCTTATGGAGGCAGAGGCGGCCTCAATTAGGGGGGCAGAACCCCCCGCAAACTCGCGGGCGTTGAGACCTAGCCCCCCCCTGTACAATCCGGGCCCCCATTGGCGTCCGGCGGCGCAAACGCTTTGGGGGCAAGGAGGAATGCAGGGGGGGGTGAGGGGGGCGTGTGTTTGGGTAACCGTTTGGGGGTCCCACATACTGGGGTTGATTTTAGGGGCACAAACCCCAAAGGGTTTTTTGCCCGGGAGCAACATTTCAATTGTTGCCGCCGCTTTTGTGCAACCCGCAAAAGTGGCTAAATTTTTAAAACCCCGGGATAACCTGTGTCCACGGAGACATCGCTGGTACAAAGGGCCGCCGCTTTGTCATCATTCGGGGGGCAGTTTAAACTCCCGTAGCGCCCCACCTGATCCTCCCCACCCGGTGCTAGGGGGGCTGGTTAAAAAACAAAAACGGTGGAAAACATACCACTCCGGGTTAATTTGGGGCCCCTTTTGGGGGAATAACCCGTCCTGCCTCCACGCCCCGTAAACACCCCCGGGAGAGAGACAAGCGTGCCCCCGACTGGCGGGGAACTCCGCCCCCGCGGGGTAACCCCGCATCCCCCCCGGCGGGCGGGAGGGAAAACCCGCCCTCCCGGTTGCGGTTCCAATTTTTAAACCCGGGTTTTTTAGAAGGGACAAAGGAATATGACTCCCCGAAGTTTGTAAAAAAGCAGTGGTCCTTTCAATGGCCAGCGACTAATCGTCCCATGCCCGGGCCCCCACTTTGTGTAGATTTCCCCTTTTCCTGTAGCAATGCATGGCGGGAGGGGGCAGGTGCCAGTGCGCGACCTTTCCGGCGGCAGGTCTTGAGCTACACCCCCCCCTAGGTGGGCCCCCTGGGCACCCCTCTGGGCGGATGCCCGTTTTTACTGGAGGAATTAAGGGGGTTGGCCGCCTTCCCGCCCGGGTTCCTTTTTAGCAAAATTTCCCAGGGGGACCCGGCTCCTCTCATTCCTATTCCACTGATTCGTTCCCCTTTCCCCAGAATGGGGACCCGGGGGGCCCCCGGGGCCCCGCCGGGGACACAAGTAAATTTTGTCCCGTGGATTCCTACGAACCCAAGCTGTTCCTTCGCCCGCTACCCAAAAACCCAACGGGGAATTTCTAAGGGGGATTGGGGGGGGATCCCAAAAAGTCTTGACAGACCCGGGGGCCCCCCTTTACCTCGGAACGTTTAAGGAAACGCCAGATTACTGAAAATAAAGCATTTTTAAACCTGGTGTATCATCCTCAAACCCGGCCGGGTTGTAGAGAGGGTTTTAAACAAACTCTCAAGCAAAATTTTCTAAAGGGGGGTCAGGGGGATGGAAGGGAAATGGGGCAGCTCCCCCCTGGTCCTTTTGCCCCATCAAGTCCCACAAGCCTCCCGGGGGTTTTCCCCTTTTTAACTACTATACGGGCGAAAACCGGGGGATATTAGATTTTTGAAAAGGGGTAAGAAGAGGCTCTTCCCCCCACAAACATACTGGAATATAGCCAGTTCGAAGATTTGGAAAAATTGCCTGTCCTTAAAAAATCACATGGGGGGGCTCAACAAACGCAGGCCGGTACTACAACCCGCCGTCTTGGAGTTCCGCCCGGGGGTCGGGTCATGGTCCCCGTGCCCCTCCCACTCTAAATTGCTTTGCCCACGGAGGGCCCCCCCCGGGTTAAAGGGGGGAAGGGACTGGTCACTATTTGGTGAGTCAACCCAATCGCCCAAAGGGCGGGTTTATCATTTAACCCGAAAAAGTGGAAGGAGGGACCCGATCCTCCTCGGCCCGCCCGCCACTCTTTCCCCACACGACCTTCCCGGCCGGTTTTAAATCCCAGGCGGAGGGGTGGAAACAGTTATCCGGACCGTTGGGGGTAGTCAGTGAGAACCCGGGAAGGGCCCTCTGATTAGGGACAACTGGGAGCCGGGGTTGTTGTCCGGAACTGTTGCTTCCCGAGGCAAAAAAGGGTGAAGTGGAGCTTTAGATCAAGCGATGCTGGAGCTAAGGGGTGATTGAGGAAAGTTATAGTCCCTGGTCCCGCCCCCTTGTGTTCGGTAAGCCCCGGCGGAAATTGGGGGGTTCTGCTGACTTCCCCGGCAATCAAGTTCCCAATTTGATGCTTATCCAATCCCGCGGTGGGCCCTCCTGGGGACTTGGGCGGCTCAATACCTGACCACACTTGACATGAAAAGGGGACTGGCAGGTTCCTTTTCGGACTCCAAGGAAAAACCCCCTTTTTCCTGGGACACGGCAGTTCGGTCCTTCCATTTTTGGGTTACGGGGGCCCCGCAACCTTTCAGCCTGGTGGGCAAAGTGTTGCCTCATAACCATACAGGTGCCTACCGGATGGCTGGTTTTATTCCCGCACATGGAAGGAAAACCTACAGCATTCCCAAACGGGTTCGGAACTTGGGAGGCGGGTCGGTTAATCCCAAAAATGCTTCTTGTTGCAAGCCAAATATTTGGCTACCCGGGGGGTGGGACCCTAAGGCCACAGTGCTCCCAAAAATTTATGCCATTCTGAAATGGCCCGTCCAAACCCAAACGGCAAGTCCCAACCTTTCGGGTTAGCGGGTACTACCGCCCGGTTTACCCCCGGTTTTTAGGGCGCCCTTGCCATTTAACAAAAAAAGGGCCCAACATGGTGGTTGGACGAAAAAAAAGGCTGCATTTAGTGACAAAGCAGGCCCCCACGCCCCCCCTGTTTTTTGGCATCTAACTTTTTTTTTGCCTTTCATCCTCCAGGCGGACGGCGGCACAGGGCCCGGCCGTGTGACCGGCGATGGTGTGGAGCACCCCATCATGTTCCCGGCGGGCTGTTGGACGGGGGCCCGGAAAGGGGGTGGAGGGGGGTTGGCATTAAATGGCATTACTCAGCTGAGGTACTACCTGTTTGGGCGGGAATTACCTTGTCCGGACCATGCACCCCCACAGTGGATGGCCCCCCACGGGGGTGAATCCGCGGGGCCCCGTGGTTTCTTGACCCACCGAAAGTTTTCTTTTCCGTCAGGGGCTCCCGCCCGCATCGCCGGGTTCCCCGACCCCCGGTTTTTCCCGACCGCGGGTCTGGGCTAAGGGGGGCCTTTTCCCAGGGATGGGAGGCAGCTAAAGGGCTTTAGTGAAAGGCATTCGGAGGCATGCGGGGGGGTGGCAAGTCACTGACTCTTTTCTCCCTTGCCTGTAGACCCCCGGGGTTTCACCTGGATCACCTGAACACTTCGGGACTGAGCCAATGGAAGTCCCCCACCAGCTCCCGTCCCCCTGATGTCACCTCCGGCTCGGCCAATGGTGGAAGACCCGGCCGGGTCCTGACCTCCCTTTCCCGTCTCCCCCCTTTTTAAAACCGCCCCTTTTCCTTTGTTTCTTAGTCTTGTTTGGGCTCGGTTGTGTGCACTTCAGTGCTCTGTATTTTTTTGAAAAAACGACTTTTTTCACCAGGATACCCAATATCGGTGGCCCCCAATCTTTTTTCTGTCAAAGTCTGTTCTTGGAAGTATATATATATATATATATATATATATATATATAAAAAAACTGGAACCGAAAAAAAACAATGAAAAGTCAATGTGGCTCAGAGGGGTGTGGACTGTAGCAAAGATAACCCCGTTTGGTGAGGTTTTTTGTATATTGTAATCTTTTTGGTTATAATACAGCATTTCACCTCTGCAGCATCTAAGAAGACATGTCACTTTCTGTCAATTGACATTTGAGCTTAGTTTTAAATCATTGGAACATGTAAATTGGGGTGTTTTTTTTTTTCCCTTTTGTTATATTCTTAAATAAAGGTGCCGTGTGTATTTGATATTTGGGCTAAAGTGTTCACACATGATTCACTTCACCTATTATTACTATAAAATGGAAAAAATTCCTCTTTTTCTTTGTGTGTTCATCATTTCTTGCCTCGCATTTCCTGTCATCCAACATTTACCCAGATTGTTGTTGGATACAGAACAGACATGAAATGCCTTAATTCCAAATAATGATATATTATTTACCTATACAATTCTGTACACCTAATTCCCAGATAAAGAGACTTAGCATCTGACTGGACTTCAGCAGCCTCGGTGGGGGTGGGGGATGACTGAGCAGGGTGCCTGCTACAGTTGCTGATTGACACATATACAAAATAAAGATGCTAATTAAGAGGTCTGAGAAAAATTTAAGATGGCCTGGCATTACAACTTTTAAGTAGACTTCAGGGATTCTAGTGTTAAAAGCTAAGACTGAAGAGGCATTTCTTATTTAAGCAGGTGGATTATTCCATAGTACTGGGGCCCCTGTGACCAAAAGCCTGACCTCCAACTGTTGTTATTATTTCAAAGAATTTGTAAAATAATTTTTTTTTTTTTAAAGTAAATGATAATTCTTTTTAAATAAACTGACATCACGAGATCTTAATGTGCACTCCATTTTGTAAGCAAAGATAAGTTCAGATAAAGAAAGCAGTGACTTGGACATTTAAGGCTTTGTGTGTTAACGGGAGGATTTTAAAATCAGCTGTAAGTTTAACTGGGAGATAGTGTAAGGAGTTGAGAACTGGAGTTATTGTATGTGTTACTACTTTCTGGTTCTTGTAATAAATGTTGCAGCAACATTTTGAGCAAACAAAAAATTTGAATAACCAGTGAATAATGCATTGCAGTATTCAAACCTCTGGAAATAAATGCAGTAATATCACAGTGTCCTACATTTTTTTTTTTTTATCTTAATTTTCCACTATTTCTTAAGATGTAAAATGATGGTCCAATCTAAATTGCCCAATTTTTACTACAAAAGACTTGATCACTGAACGGTAATAGAGCTACTTTTCATGTCCACACTTTGCTCTTGGCATCACTCTGATACAAGTTAATCTTTGTTTCATCTGTCCACAAGACCTTTTCCAGAATACTGTAGGGTCTTCTAAGTACCTCTTCACAAACTATAATCTGACTATCCTGTTTTTGTGGCTAACTTGTGGTTTACATCTTGCAGTGTGGCCCCTGTATTTCTGTTCATGAAGTCTTCTGTGGATTGGTTGTCTCTGACACATACATTTGCCACCCTAAAAACTTGTTCTGATTTGTTGGACAGGCATTTGGGGTTTCTTTACCATAGTTAAGATTCTTTTTGTAATCAGTAGTAGGCGTTTCTTGACTTTCCTGTCCTTTTGCCGTCACTGAACTCACTAGTGCATTCTTTATTAATGGTATTCCAGACAGCTGATTTAGGTAATACTAAGGATTTACTGATGTCTATAATGGTTTTATCTTTGTGTTTCAGCCTCATAATGGCTGCTTTGACTTTCATTGTCACAGCTCTTGCCTTCATGTTCAAATATGGAAACTACAGACTCTGAAGGCAGTTTGTATAACTGTTTGGTAATGCCTCAGCTATGACAACACTTTCAAATTTACTAATTCAGGTTTTAGAGTGAAGACACAAACCAGTTTTTGTACTTAATATGTTTAACCAAAGCAGCTTTATTTATTAGAGAAAATACGTTTAGTAAGTAACGTTTTTAAACTGCAAGGATGCTTACTGTATGTACTTGGTTAATATTTGTGTGTGAATTTGAAGTACATTCTTGGGGTTCATGTATCCCTAGTGGAGGTTTTGATTTTAACTCTTGTTCTAATTATGCTCTTATTCTTTAGTTATAAGATTGTAATTGTTTAGATTTTGCTTCAAGCCTGAATTTATAAAATGCCCACAGGTATTCTGAGTAGCAGATACAGGATAGTAACAGGTTGGATTAGGGATGCACGATACCAGAAAGTTTGTATTCAATACTGATACCAGTGAAATTTTATGATACTCAGTACCTTTCAGTACTATGGCAAAACAGAAATCCCATCCAATAGATTTTACTAAAGTACCTACCTTATTGTAGTGAATTGTCCTTTTTATATTTCATTACAGAAATAATACAAATACAGTAACAAACAGTTTCAAAATGCTGACATAGCCATCAAATGTTACCCAATTATCAGTTACTAGCAAAATACCCCGCCAACTGAGAAGTAGTGTGTTAAAAATTAATGAAAAAATAAAAGAAATTTTAAAATAGCGTAACATGATTGTCAATGTAATTGTTTTGCCACTGTTGAGTGTTGCTGTCATATATATATATATATATATATATATATATATCACACACACATATAAACATATATATATATGTATTTTTGTGTGTGTGTGTGTTAATTTTGTGTGTGTGTGTGTGTTTCATATATATATACATACATATATATACACACACACACAACTTAACATACACATATATATATTAAATATAATATATATATATATATATATATATAATATATATATATATATATATATATATATACACACACACACACATATACACACATATATATGGTTGAAATAGTTTTTACTGTGAAATAATGCAAAAGAGTATGCAACACGTGTTTAGCCCTAATTTTGGGCTCATCAGGCGTACACACCCCTGCACCCCTCTGGATGAACCTGGACATCAGGTGGAGGCAAGCCTCTGTTACCCCGCGTGTGTTTGTTTTTGACGATTATTTAGATCGGGGTAATTACATTCAAGGCATTAGTAGTCTGAATCACAATCTGACTGTATGGGTGGTCACCTACTTGAGTAGCGCTTGTGGTTGGTCAGCAAGTGATGCTACCATGCGTGTGTTGGTTATTTCACAGTATGTAAGTGGGGTGTGGTTATGTATGTGTGTGTGTGTATATATATATATATATATATATGTATATATATATATATATATATATATAAAAATACAAAATACCCATGTACAGCAGAAAGTAGTGTTTAAAGAGTTATGAAAAGAAAAAAACTTTTTAAAAAATAACATAACCTGATTGTCAATGTGAAGTTACATTCGTGTTTGTCAACTGTTGTAAAGGTAACGGTTTCATTCTTTGGGAAGTGTTCACTCCCCGTTAGATTGTTAAACCTTATGATAATGTTCCCTCGGGGGATTTAGAGGGGCGCACTGGGAAATATAATCTAAACCCTCTCTACATTCTCATTTATTTTGGATTGTAATGTTCATCGATTTACATATCATCTGGGTCAGTGGCGGACCTTTGCATTTCACTAGGCCTTCAGTAGTGTTTCTTTCTGAATCAACCGCCCCTCAAAACTAATTTACAGTTATAAAAAACATTTTAATCTGCACAATACAGTATAAAGAGCGCTGCATCCAGATAATAACTCCTGTGGCCACAATAAATGCCTTCATTGAATAGACAAACCAGGGGTGAAAAGTTCCTTTCTACTGCAGCTACACCCGCGACAGACATAAAAACATCAATAATAACTCAAACTTGCAATATTATTTAGGAAAATCGCAACATTTTACTCACCAAAAATTTATTATTTGTAAACAAAATCCATCCTCCTCTTTTTTCCACAAAAACAGTTCAATTACTCTGTAATTTTAGATTACCCGTTTCTTCAGTTCCATCAAAAGTCCCTTTCTTTTAAAGCCATGAGCTAATGCTGAAAGTCAAACTAGCCCTGTTGTATTTCTGGCATAAGTTTTAATTCAAGGGCTGAAAATGTCAGCTCGACAGAAGCAGTGTACGGGAATGATCAGCGCCAAATATAACAATGTGTACAGCTGCCCCATGCTTTAATTCAGAATTTTTTTGATGAAGGATTCAAGGAGATCAGTGGAAGATTTTCTGCAAAATCATCCGGCATACATCACAGTCAGTTCTGTTTTAGCGAGACAGATCAAAAACGCTGCGTGGCTCTTGTGTTAAACTGTAGAAGGCTGCATGTGGGAAAATTTTCTTGTATTCGAAACTTCTGGGTGAGGGCGTGCAAACATCAGTTATTTGTGGTCTTAAAATCTGGTCAGTGTTTGGCAAATAATATTGTCAGAATCCTGTCATGGAGTTGGCGGTAGTGCGTGCCAGGATCTTGCGTGAGGAGCCTGCGGTTGTTCAGTGGCCTCGTAGAGTTCCTCATATGCTTCTATCCAATCAGTGGGTCTAAATATGGTGGCGTTGCTGTATGCCTGCTGAGGGCCCCTGACACCAACTCAAAATCTGATTGGTTGAAACAACAGTTTCTCGACATTTATTCTTTTGTTAGAGGGCCTGCATAATGGATTGTCAAGGCCTCTCTGCCTGGAAACAAATGATGGCCGAAATGTGATTAGTTAAATGCTTTAATACAAAAAAACATGTCTGGGCGGCACAACCATGGTTAAACTTGTATCCCTTGAATATCTTGTCCGACCTTGTGATTCCCGCGGCTTTATTTAATTTTAGCTCAGCCCCGGCATTTAAAAAGTTTCCCCGCACTTTAAGCTGAGGAAGTGTTTCCAAAATAGCTCCCTTTACGAATATGCTAAGCACAGTCCTTCACCCAAAGAATATTGACCTTATATGTGCAGGCATAAATTCCGGGGGAAAGGCGTGATGATGTGAGGGCCCTTTTAAACCCGTTCCCCCGGGCCCCAGAGCTAAATTACGGTATATGGACAAAAAAGGGTTTTCCAGTTATTGCCCCGGCTTAGAATTCAAAATAAACCTGCCCAACTTTTGTGGTGAGGTGGGGTGAGCCCGTTAATTATGTTTTTCCTTTTTTTATTAATAAAAGATCATTTGTAAAAAAATGGGGTTTATAATCTTGAAGGATTTCAGCATAGCATTTACAAGAACGTAATGTACCTACCTGATTTTATCTCAACATGTACCCCATTTTACACTTATTCTGACATTTTCTGTCAGTATCTAAAAAAATATTTAACAAAATCCATAAAAAAATGTAAAATTCAAACTTCATTTTTATATACACAAAACCAAAATCCCTTTCTTCACAGGGAGAAATGGCGTTTTAAAAAGTAAAGAAAAAAAAAAAAAACATTTTAAAAAATAAAGTAACATGATTGTCAATGTAATTGTTTTGTCACTGTTATGAGTTTTTGTTTGTCATATATATATATATACAGTGGTGTAAAAAACTATTTCCCCCTTTCCCTGATTTCTTATTTTTTTGCATGGTAGTCCCCAAAAATTTTTCCCTGATCATCAAACACTTTTAAACCTTTAAAAGTAAAAATTAACAAAAAATAAACCAAAATGCGGTTTTTAAATGATGGTTTTTTTTTTTAAAGGGGAAAAAAAAATCAAACCTACAGGGCCCCTGGGGAAAAAGTAATTCCCCTTTTAAAAAACCCTTAACTGGGTATCACACCGGGGTTAAATTTTCCCTTGGCCATCCCTAGGCCTGATTACTGCCACACCTTTTTTAATCAAGAAATCACTTAAATAGGGAGCTGCCTGACCGGGGTAGACCAATAGCACCCTAAAAAAGCTAGACATCATCCCAAAGACCCAAAAAATTCAGGAAAAAATGAAACAGAAGTAGTGGAATCTACCCAGTCTGGTAAAGGTTATAAAGCCATTTCTAAAGCTTTGGGACTCCAGCGAACCACAGTGAGCCATTACCCCACAAATGGCAAAACATGGAACAGTGGTGAACCTTCCCAGGGGGTGGCGGCCGTAAAAATTACCCCAAAAGGCGAGGGCGACTCACCCGGGTCAAAAGCCCCCCGGGGACAGCGCCCTAAAAGAACTGCAGGCCTCACTTCCCTCCCAATTAAGGTCAGTTTTCCCGACTCCCCCATAAAAAGGGGAAAAGACGGGGGAAAAAACGGCCTGCATGGCAGTTTTCCCGGGCTTAAAACCACTTTTAAAACAAAAGAACATTAGGGGGGGGTCTCAATTTTGCAAAGAAACATCTCAATGACTCCCAAGATTTTTGGGGGAAAATATTGTGGACTGATGAGAAAAAAAGTTGAATTTTTTGGAAAGGCAAATGCCCACGTTAAAATCTGGAAAAAGGGAAACCCACAGCATTTCGAAAAAAAACATGTAACCCAGTAAAATTTTGGTGGTGGTGGGTGTGGATGGTCTGGGGTTTTTTTGTTTTCTTCAGGACCTGGAAGGTTTTGCTGTGATAGATGGAACCATAAAATTCTACTGTCTCCAAAAATCCTAAAGGAGAATGCCCGACTTCGTTGGTCAACTCAAGCTAAAGCGATCTTGGGTGCTCAACAGGACAATGACCCAAAACACCCCAAACAAATCCACCTCTGAATGGCTGAAGAAAAAAAAAAATGAAGACTTTGGAGTGGCCTAGTAAAAGCCCGCCTGAACCCAATTGAGATGTTTTATGGCATGCCCCAAAAAAGGTGGTTCATGCTAGAAAACCCCCCAAATAAAGCTGAATTTACAACAATTCTGAAAAAGATGAGGGGCCCAAAATTCCTCCAGGCTTAAAAGACTCATTCAAGTTTCTTAAGCGGCTTGATTGCAGTTATTGTTTAAAGGGGGAACTTTTTTTAAGGTTTGGGGCAATTATTTTTTTCCCCGGGGGCCATGTGGGTTTTTGGATTTTTTTTCCCTAAATAATGAAAACCATCATTTAAAACTGCATTTTGTTTTTCTTGTGTTATACCCTGACTAATGGTTAAATGTGTTTGATGATAAAGAGACATTTTTTGTGACAAACATCAAAAGAAAAAAAGGAATCGGGAAAGGGGGGCAAATATTTTTTCCCACACCACTGTATATATATACTTTATTTTTACTTTACTAAAACACACACACAGGGTGGGCCATTTATATGGATACACCTTAATAAAATGGGTGGTTGGTGATATTAATTTCCTGTTTGGAAATTGGTATTTTGTGGGGGGAAAAATTTTTCCCAGTTTGGGGGGGAAGTGACCATGGTTTTTTAAAATTTGGGCCCAAAATTTTGGATCCAACTTTTTTTTTCAATGGGGAAAGGGTCATGTGAAAATCAAACTTTTGGGAATTTCCCCTTTGATTTTTGCAGGGGGGAAAATTTTCCATTTTTTGCAACCCTTTCCCCAATTGATAAAAAAGTCTCTCGGCTTTTTGGGGAAGGTCATTCATATATATATATATATACACTAGAAAGAATACCCCGTTTCCCAGGAATTTTAAAAAGAAGTTATAAAAAAAGAAAAGCCATTTTAAAAATAGCATTAAGATGATTGTTAATGTAATTTTTTTGTCATTGATATGGGTGTTGTTGTCATATCATATATCTATATATATATATATATTTTCTATCTATACTAAAAAAAACAAACCCCCCCACTCACTGACTCATCACTAATTCTCCAATTTCCCGGGTGTAGGTAGAAGGCTGAAATTTGGCAAGGCTTATTCCTTACAGCTTACTTACAAAAAGTTGGGCGGGTTTCATTTGAAATTTCCCATTAAAGGGTCATAACTGGAAGCTTTTTTTCCCCCCATATAATGTAATGGAGTCTTGATTTTGGGAGATGGCAGGGGGAAGGAGTTTGGGTGTGACATCACCCCCCCCTCCTTGAAAAGTCCGTAGATAACAAGGAAGAACTCCAAACAGCGTCAGCAAAAAACGCCTTTTCCCAAATTGAAAGGCAAAAAAAACATTTTTAAGCAAATGATGCATACAAGCATTTTCCCTTAAGTACAGCTCTCAAAACAAAACCGCAAGTGAACCGTGGGGTTTATAAAAGTTCATAGACAGGCTCCCACAAAGTTTTGTAATTTGGTGCCTCCCCATAAAAGGGGTCCATCAGGGGCAACCCAATACAAACACTCCCCGGTAAATGTTCGGGGGTGAAGGTTTTCTTATGGGAGGAAGATGAGAGGGTTTTCCGGGGTGGTGTTTGAAAATTTTTCTTTAAACCTCTTGAGAGTTTTTAAAGTGGGGGTCTTAGCTGACATTACGAGATGGCACCGGTACAGGCTGGGAACAGCCGATGCAAGAACAAAAGCGGCTCCGCGTGGGAACTGGCCTTGTCGGGGAAACAAAAGCAACAGTTCCAAGAGTACTGAAAAAAAACC
>NW_024380154.1:35000-49284 GCF_016835505.1 Polypterus senegalus
ATATATATATATATATATGTATGTTTTATATATATATGTATGTATGTTTTTTATATATATTATTATTGTATTGTAAAACCCCCTTAATTGGTATGGGCCCCTGGGTTAATTTATTAAAATATTTGGGTTTTGGTGTTAAAAAAAACAGGCAAAGTTTTTTTATTTTATTTATGAAATTTTTTGGGGTTTGGGTTTTAATTTTTAAAAAATTTTGGGGTTTTCGGTTCCGGGGGATTTTTTTGTAAAATAAAATTTGGTGTGTTTTGTTTTAATTGGTTGGAAGGAAAAATTTTTGGGTTTGGGGTTTTGACCTTTTTTTTTTGTAAAAGGACCTTTTTTTGAAATTTTTCTTAAAAAATCGGGCCTTTTAAATTGGCCTTAAAGGGAGCTTTTTTTCTCTTCCCCTGTTTAAAAAATTCAAGGGTGTAGGGGAAAGGGTGGGTTTAAAATTCTAAGATTTTAAAACTTTAAAAACTTCCCCCCAGGGACATTTTCAATTAGACCGGTGTTTGGGAACGCGATGGCCTTTTTTAAAAAAATGGGTGCCCTTGGAAAAAACATTTTGGGGCCCGGCAAGAAATTCCCAAAAGGGCAAAGGCCCAGGGGAGTTTCCCGGCCCGGTTGGGCTTCCAAACCCAAAGAACCCCACTCCGCCCGGACACCCCCTTTTAAGTGGGGCCCGGCCCCCCGGTTTTTGAAGCGCCCCCATAAAAGGGGAGACCTTAAAAAATAAGCCGTGGATCTGGTGCGTTAAAAAGTTTGGGGCCGCAGGAAGCTGGAAAAAAGGCCAAAATTTCCTTGGGGGGTGGGCCCGGGATTCCCCCGGAAGTGTTGGATCTTCAGGCCCCGGAAAGCCTCCCCCCGCGTTTTCGAAACCCCAAACACCAGGGGGGGTCCTTCCCCAAGGGGGAAATTAGCTTTACTTAAATCAGGGTTTGGGGGCCCCCTGGAGCCAAGCACAAGGGGAACTCCGTCTTCCAAAGGTTTCCCCGAGGGGCCTTCAAACCTTGGCCCTTTGCCCTTTTAAAAAACCCGCATTTCAGGGCCCCCGGGGGGTACCGGGGTGAAAAGGGGGTTAAATTTGGGGCTTCCCGGCCCCTCAACATGCCCAAAACCCGTGGGGTTTTTGGCCCCGGGGGAAAGGGAACCAACCAAAGGGGGGGGGGGCGCCCCCCTACACCCCGGGGAAAAGAAAAGGTGGGAACCCTTTTCCCGGGGGAAACCCGGGCATTTGCGGGGGTTCCTCTTTCCCCGGCAACAACAGGGAAAAAACTTAGGGGGGCCTTCCCCCGGGCCTTTTCCCCCGCGGGGCCCCCAAAAGGCGTCTTGTAGGGTTTTCGGGGGATAACCCAAAACCCTTTGGCGGGAGGAGGCCTTGGGGGGTGAAGCGGGGTAAGGGGGAATACAGGGGGTTTTCGAAACGTGGTCCTTTCAAAAGGCCCCTTTAAAATTTGAAATGCGGGCGGGTTGGGGCGGAAAAAAAGGGGAAAAACCAGCCCGAGGGTGGGGCGGCCCGGGGGAGCCCCAATTCCCCGGGGCAAAGGGGGAAAGAAAAGGGGACGCTGGCCCCGGGGGGGAAGGCCAGGGCCCTTTGCCCGGGAATGGCTACTCAAAGGGGGGTCCCTTCCAAAACACCTTTTTTGGGAAAAGGCCCCACCTTGAGGGTGGGGGTGAAAAAGGGGGCCCCCAAAAAATTTTTCAGCCCTCCCCCCCGGTTTTACCAAAATTGGGGGGGGTTTCGGTGGAAATTGGGCCTGAATTGAAAGCGGGGCCGGCCAAGCAGGACCAATGGGACACGGGGACCCCTTTTTGCTAATACAGAAGGGGGTGACCCCGGAAAAACCCCGGTCCCCACTTAAAAATGGGCCCCCCCATTGAACGCCCCCCCCGGTTGGTTTCCCCCTAACTAAGGTGTTTTAGTGGGAACCCGGGCCAGCGCCCCCCGGGCCCGGGGGCCCCCGGTTATTGGGGAAAAAGCGAAAAGGGGTTGGGGGTTTTTGGACTTGGGGGAAAAAGTTTTGAAGGTTTCCACCCCTTCCTCTCGGGGAGGAATTTGGGCTTTTGGCTAAAGGGGCCTTTTGGGTTTTCCCCTGGAAGGGGGGTTAAAAACTTTGGAGCCGGGGGCACCCAAAAAGGGTTTACCTCCCGGGGCCGGGGGTTCCGAAAGGAAATGCCGGGGGACCCTTTTTTGATCGCCCTGCCCCCGGTTTTAAAACCCCCCAATGGGGGTAGGAATTTTTAAGGAAAATTTCCCCAAGGAACCCCGGGGGGGTTGTTTTGGGTCCCCCCCATTTTAGATTTTAAACCCCTGCTTTATTCAAAGGCCAAAGGAAAACCCCCCCTTTGGACAAAGGGGGTTGGGACCCAATTTTAAAGGGAGGTCCTGGCCCATTAAATTTTAAAGGGGGCCCGGGGTTTGGGGGTTAAAAACCCCTGAAGGGGAAATTGGGGGAAAAAACCTTTCTTTTCCCCCCCGACCCAAAAAACTTCCCAAGGGGTTTCTAAGAACCGCGTTAACCCAAAACGAAGGGAAAAATTAAAAGGGGTTTGGCCTTTAAAACCCCAGGGGGGAAAGGTGAACTTTGGGGCCGTTTGGGGAAACAAAACTGGCCCCCACCCAAAGGGCCCCCCCAAATCACTGAACTGCGGGCTTTTTGGGGTTTTGCCTCCCACTACCGAAGATTAAGGGAAAAAAAGGCCATTTTCCAAACCCTTTACCCGATAACGGGGGGCCAACGTTTGGGTGGGCCCGGGGTTGCCCGCCGTTTCCCCAGGGGGTTAAAGGCTGCCCTCGCAGCGCCCGGGGCTGGGGTTTCCCTGACCCCCAACCAACCTTTTTGGGGGGGGACCTGACGCTAACAATGTGGGGTTGGGGCCTGCTCTCTGAAGGGGAGGCTGGGGAAAAGTGATAACTTATTACGGGTGCGGGCCCCAAAAAAGGCCGGGGGAAAGGGAAATACTGTGTCACTTTCGGGGGAACTGGTTGGGAGTGATCCCCTTGCGATGCGGCACTTTAAACCCCACCTGTGGGCACTAAAGGGTTTACCTCGGACTGACCATGCCCCCGGATGTTGAATTTCCCCAAACCGGGGCCAGGTGGCAAAAGGGGGATGGAGATTCTACAAAAATTTTGACTTTGAGATACAGCACCCCGGGCCGGGGGCAGCATGCCAGCGGGGATCCCTCCAAGGGGTCCAGCCCCCAGCAATGAATTGATGGCCGACGGGAAGAAGGGGGGTGGGGGGGCCCTGTCCCCATCCGCGGGGGGGAATGACACTGTTGGGTAGGGGGCCCTACACTATTGACCAATTAGAGGCGGGGAAAGGCGAGCGATCAACACTTTGAAAAAGGGAAAGGGGCTGGTTGGAGACACAAGAGCGTCCGACTGGCAAACGTGTCGTCACAGGGGCCTGAACTCAAAAAACTCCACCTCAATTTTGGGGAACGGGGTTCCGCGATGGCGTAAACTACGAAGCGGTGGGTTGCGCACCCCGGGGGGGGAATTGACCCCGGTACAACTACTGGTTTTCCCCCGGCTGCGGCGCCGAGGTCCTCCGATGGGTCCACCGGGCGGCTGGTCCGGGTCGGGGGGCTAAGACGTCCCTCGACTTACGGCGGGGGTTTTATTGGCCCGGGGTGGCCGACCAAAGGCCCCTTCCCGTCCACTGCTGTGGGGTCTACCACAAAAAGGGCCCGGTCCCCTTCTCGCAGGGCCCTTGGGGATACCTGGTCGGGGCACCCCTGGAAGGTTTGGCGGGGCATACTGGGTCCTTTTTTCCCGTGGGAAACCCCCTCGCTTACGTTTTGGTAGCAATGGACTACTTTTCCAAATGGCCGGGAAAAGGGGTTAAATTCGGATCAGAGTGCCCCCCCAGCTGCCCAAAACTTCGTGGATGAAATTTTCACTTTCGATTTGGAGTTCGGACCCCAGCCCCCCACCCTCCGGGGCCGGGAACTTTGAGGAAAAGTTTTTAGGGGTTTAATTTGCGACTGGGGGTAAGCCGGACCCCTTTCCCAAAAAAGGTGGATTGGTGGCGATTTTCCACCCCGGCCCCCCTTTTAATTCTGACCCGTAAAAACCAGCGGGACTGGGGCCAACACTTGCCCTTTTATGGGGATATCCCGGGCAACAGTGCGGGGGTGGCCTGCGCCAGCGGTATTTTGGGAAGGGAACCCTTGCCTGGTTTTTGTTTGGCTTCCCCCCCCTATTGGGGGTTTTTTTGGGGCCCCAAATGGATTGGAGGCCGGCTAAAGGCGGCTGGACACCGTTCTCAGGCCGGGGGGGCCCCGGGGGGAACTTGGGCCAAAAGCGGGGGATGACTTCCGGAGGCTCCTGGGGCCCCGGGAGCTGGCTCCCGGGGGCAAAGTGTGGGTATTTTTTCCCTTTGGAAAGGGGGATTGTCCCCCAAAACTAGCCCACCATTGGGAAAAGGGCGGGGAAAAATTGGACAAAATTCCGGGGGGTAGTTTTTTAGTCGAATGCCTGGGCCGGGGCAGGCCGGGGGGTGCTGCCCGGGGGCCCTTTGGGACCATACCACCCACTGGAGAGCAACAACAACTTCGAAAAATAAGCGGTTCTCCCAAACCCCCACCCCCCCCCGAGTCAGACGGGGACGGGGGCTGACCCCCCACCAGTGATGGCACCTCCGGCGGGAAAAACCCTTCCGTCGGCCAGGACATTCGTGATTTTTTCTGTGATGGTAGGGGGTTTTGGGGACACTAACCCTCTTAGGAGGGGCTGTGTAACAACCCCGGCAAACAAGCTGGCGGTGGCGCCTCATGGGTAATTTATGTAAAAAAGTTTTGGGGAAATTATGGGTAAAATTTTTAAAAAAACTTTTGTATGTCGGAAATTTACATTTTTTGTCATTTGTGTTGTAAATAATGGTTTTGTTTGTATTTAATTTGGGTTTGGGGGGGTTTTTGGGGTTTTTCCCGGTCGGGGGTTATTTATTTTGTAAAAGGGGAAAATTTTTTAAATGTTTCTTCCCTGCTTGATTGGGTTGGGAGACTTAATAATGTTGAGCTTTTTTTTCTGACTATCTTCTGTAATAAAAAAAATTTTAACAGGACAGAGCTGGTTTTATTGCTAAATTTTTCTAAACAAACTACGAAAAACCAATTAAAAAGTGGGGAAAAACCGGGAGTGTTTCTTTCTTAAGGAAACTGGGTGCAGTTCGTTATGGCGCTAAAGCCGTAACCCCACCCCGCAGGAGAGGTTTGGGGAGGTTTTTCCCCAAAACTTAAAAAAACCCCCTCCCCGGGGAAGCTGAATTTTATATATGTATGTATGTGTATATATATATTTTGTATTAAAGTTATATATATATATGTATGTATGTGTATATATATATATATATATATATATATGTATGTATGTGTTTTATATATATATATATATATGTATGTATATATATATATATTATGTTTTTATATATATTTTTATATATATATATATTATGTATATATATATATATATATATATATGTTTTTTTGTTTTTGTGTGTGTGTGTGTGTGTGTGTGATATAATATATATATATATATATATATATATATATATATATATATCTCATATTTAACGACTTTATATATATAGGCTTTGGTTGGGGGTAAAGGAAAAGTGTTTACTTTCACTTAAGGCAGAAGCGCAGTCAGCGTCACAAAGGCCGGCACAGCTACACCGTGCGTGTGAAAGCCGCTGCCCGACTTTTTACTATTTTTGCAGTGCAGGAAACGCCACTTTTTAAAGACACGTTCCGTAGCAAAACTCTCCAGCCTCTTTAGATCTGGTTTTCTGCATACTGCGTTCATAGTCAGTTCACTGAGCTGCTCAGGTACATGCATTGAAGCTTCTGAGGCTGTGCCTGTGCTATCTTGTGCGATCTGCGATGTCCACAGCGTTATTTAATGTTAGCTGAGACCCGGCACTTAAAAGTTTCTCGCTACAGCAATTTTAACTCTGTTACAAAGTGATCCAAAGTCTCGTTTATACCTCGTGTCTTCTCATTAAACTTGTATCTCGCGAATCTCGCGTACACTAATCAGAATAAAGATTCGTAACACTGCTTCTGATCTTTTTGGTAAAGTTCCTTCCCTCAGTGTATCTGGAAATCTAGTGTCCCCCAGACTGTGTTGAACTTGTGGTGCTCCTGAAAACAATCCTTCTCTAGACTCCACCATAAAATCTAGGCTGTCTTTTCTTCCTTCTCTTCTGCCTTTTCCGTCCCTGTTTAAATAGTGCATCCGTTCATGGCACTCCTGGAAATCGGACAGACCATCCTCCCAAAGGTTCTCTTTACCCAATCCACCCTTCTTATGCACAGTATTCTCAAATGCAACAGGTTTTACATAGAGGACAAAAAACAAACCATATACAAATTTATGTAATGCAACATAATTTCTCCCCTCTCAGGGGTCAAAATGGGCTTGAGGTTGACCACATTTACTGTCTCTATTTTCTCTATTTAAAGTAGTGCACTTTATTACAGCAGGCGTTGTAATACCTGGCATCTGGCTGTCACCCTCACAATCTCATCTGAACATCCTCTAAATTGATCAGGTTTGTTAAGTGTATTATATTGAGGAGTTTGGTAAAGGAGTTGTTGTTAATAATAAAACAATCAATCAAGGCCCTTTACCTGTTGTCCTAAGGCTACAAAGCAGGGCGTACCACCAGTGCCTCATAGCTTCAGTATTAATGGCAAATGCGTTCAGGATCCACTTGTCCCAGTCTTGATGGCGGTCTCCTGCATGGATGCAAACATGGTCTTTAATGCCCGTTTACTCTATCTGTCAAATTAGTTTGAGGATAATAGGCCATTGTCAGTTTCTGGTTTGCAGCCATGCCCTACATTTTTCCATTAACTCACTGGGGACCTCTATCAGACACAATATATTTTGGCACCTCAAGCGGGTAAATGTTCATTTTTCAGGGTGGTGCAGATCTTCTGAGCTTTGGCAACTGTTAGAACAAACAGCTCACCACTTTGAAAAATAATCTACATGACCATCAAGATTATCTTCCTGGTGGAAATATAGGTAAAGGTCCCATCAAGTCAGCTCCAACATCTTTGGTTTGGACACTGCAGTTGACTGTAACTCTCAGGTGGTTTAACAGGTGGGTTTTCATCATCTGACATGTCCGACATCTTTCACATGGTCCCATATGTCCTTCGCTCAAAAGGCCACTGCCCCAACTTGTTTAACAGGGTTTCAATCCCAAGTGTCATAAAAGGGCAGTTATAAATAGTATTGGACAAAAACTGGGACATATTCTTGAGGACAGTTGGTATAGTCCCCCTCCCCAAATCTTGCCAGCACAGCTTGATATAATATACCTTTTCATTCCTCAAAATAAATGTGACCAACCCTTGTTTGGTGAGTCCTTCCTGGTCTGAGTAGCTCAAGGGCAAATGAGTCCACTGACTTTGGGCGTGGCAAGACATATCATACCCATTTACTGTGGTATCCAGACATCACATAAAGAACCACGTTGCCACATTCTTTCCTGTAAAACAGCTTAAAGGTGAAACCCTGGAGCGCCAAAAACCCATCTTGTCAACTGGGAGGGCGTCTTGGGCTGATTGAATACCCAGGTCAGGGCATTGTGATTGGTATAGACCTCAAACTCTTTCTCAGAGGTTGAATAATTTATTCGACCCACGTAGACTTTGTGGCGCTAACAGTGATCACTGTCTCAGTCTATACTTCTTCTGAGATAAACCGCACCTCGCCAAGGTTGCTGGCATCAGTCTGGTTTGGAAAAGGCAGTGTGGGATCTTGTTGAGCTAGGATGGTCAGAATTGAAGAGCCGCCTTAAGTTGATCAGCCACCTCCTGGCATTCAATGGTCCATTTCTAGGGCACATCCTTTTTTTCTTTAGATGGTTAAAGGGCTGCAGCTAGGTCAGCAAGGTGTGGAATGAACTTGTGGTACCATTCTGCCAATCCTAGGAACTGCTGCAAACCCCTGAGGTCCATAAGCATAGGGTAGTTCTGTATAGCACTGGTCTTTTCTGGGTCTACTTCAACTCCTTTGACACTATATGGCCCAAAAATGGGGTGAGGTTGAGCAAGGTGACATTATTTACATTTAGAGTAAGCTGTGCCTGTTGGAGCCTCTGGAAAACAGTGTTCAGTCCATCAGGTGCTATTCTAGAGTGGGGGTAAACAATAATATCGATATAAGCAAACAGAGTTTTCCTATTAATCCCCAGTACATGCTCCTTAAGACACTGGAAAGTGGCCCGGCATTCTTCAGGCAAAGGCATGACCAGAACTGGAACAAACCCTCAGGGTGCGTAACTGCTGTTTTGTGCTTGCTGTCTTCTCCCATTGTACCTGCCAATATCCACTATGCATATTCAGCGTGCTGAAAATGGTAGCACCATGCAGTGATTCCAATATATCATGTACTTGAGGCATGGGATAAGCATCAGTGAGTTTTAGCATTCAGGCCTCTGAAGTCAAACAAAACCCGGAAGCCCATCAGGTTTTCACTAAGACCACTGGGTGGCCCATGATGATGCTGAAGGCTCATTAATTCCGTCTACAGCATGTTGTCGATGTGCTCCTTTATAATTTTAGTCTTCTGAGGAGAATCGGTATGTGCGGTGTCTGACTGGCACCTCATCTATAGTGTGGATGTTGTGAAACATGACAGAGGTCTGCCCTTTGTTCCAAAGTGCTTGCTGCCTCAGTGACCTTGGGGTCCTTAATCTCCACTGCACAGAAAACCAAGTAAAGCCCTTGAAGCTCTTCACAGGCCTTTGATAAAAGGAATCTCTTCACTCCCGAAAGCCACATATCTCTGAGGTTGAAAATATACAGCCATATGGACAGCCATGGCTGAATTCAGCCCAAAAGGTTAGGGATGGTCAGGTACACATCTTTCATTACATAGATCTCTGTCCCCAGGTTATTGAATGTAACTGGACCTCCCCCTGAACTTTGCCCTTATTCAGTTTCAAATAAAATTGATACGAGACCAGCTGCAGCTGTTGTGGGGCTGGGCAATTATTCCACCAGCTCTTCTGTATCAAGGTGTATTAAACTTTCCGTATCCACCACAGCATCTACTATCCAACCCCTTACCTGCAGGGGACCACTAATAGGGGTGTTAAGGAGGAAAGCAGTTTGGAAGGTGGAGCTCTTTTTACTAGAATGTACTTTGTTCCAGTAATCCTTGGATGCAGCCCAATCCCCTTCCACCAGTGAGCCTACTTTACCAGCCATCCACCATAGTCACCACCCTTCTCAGACTCCCTCAGGTGGGGATTGCATGCATTCAGTAAGCGGCATTATCTCTTCCTCTTGCATTTCGGTGCCACTTCAAGTATAGCGCCCGATGAGTAAAGTAACAAAGTCCGGATTGATTGATTGGGCTGTTGCACCATGGATAGGAGTTTATTCTCCCGTTCTGTCTGGTAATCCTCCGGCAAACATCGTCAAAAAATGCTGTTTTACAGCTCGCCAATTGTCTGTTTACTAGCCTGTCTCCAGCTCTCTCGGGTCCCTTTGGCTGCGTTAATTGCCCCCAACAGTTCCTCTTTACTCAAGGGTTACAGACACAAATGCTTGTTCAACAAAGTTGGTGATGTCCTCTGTAGTATACTATTCACAAGCGGAAACTCCACTCAAATCAGCCCAGTGCCTCCCAAGGTCCTCTCTATCCAATCCAGCCCATCTTATGCTATATTACTCTCAAATGGCAACAGGATTTTATATATAGAGGAAAAAAAAAACCCAAACCATATACAAATTTATGTGGCAATGCTACAGTTTCTTACATAAATTATGCAATTTTATTATTACTTTTGCCCATGCACAAATCTGAATTTGAAAATTAATTGTGTTTTCAAAGTTGATTCTAGGGTTCATCAGGGGTGTGTTCTTGCTCCAGCTGTGTTCAGTGCTTGCAGAACCGGGTGTTGAGGCAAGGTTGTGGAATCCAGCTATGGGGCATCATTTGAGGAAGAAAGATTCACTGATTTGGACTTTGCTGATTATGCTGTGATCTTGGGGCCAATGGAGGCTCTGATCCGGACTCTCGAGAGATTAGTGAGGTCTGTGTCTGGGCTTGTGAGTGTCCTGGATACAAACCAAGATCCAAAACCTTTAAGGACTTCTTTGGTGCAGCTATCAGTAGTATGTATGTCTGCAGAGAGTGTCGACCTTGTCAAGAGGTTTACTTATCTGCCATTATGTATATGTCTCTGGTGACTATTCCTATGATGTCAGTAGGCGGTTTTGGTGAGCATGGTCATAAGGTTGTTGGAAAAGGGTGTGTGACACTCCCGTATCTATGCAAAGACAAGAGGTCCAAGTCTTTAGAGACCTGGTGCTTCCTGTCTTGCTATATGTTTATGAGACATGGGCGTTATCCAGTGACAAAGACTGGGCGACTTTGGTACTGTGTCTCTTGAGGGGAAATCCTTGGGTATGGCTGGTTTGATTTTGTGTCAAATGAGCAGTTGCTCATGGGTCGAATACACATACTGCATTGTGATGGAGTGTGGTTACGCACACAGCCATGTCTGAGATTCCCTGAGGTGATCTAGCTCACAGGACCCTCATTGTTGAGGACCGAGTGGCTGGACCAGGCCAGGACATGCCACTTAACACTTGGCTATAGCGATGGAGGTATTTCAGGAAAGTGGGACTGGACCATGACTGCCTGGGGAGTTGCAATCAGGATCAGGCTGATTTGTTGTTTGAGGGCGGAATGCACTGTACAGTACATACTCCTGACCTGACCTTTTCCTTGCAATGGGGGATTGAAGTCACCATCATGATTATTTCTGTCTTCCCATTGTCAAATTCATTAGGGTTTCTCTTATAGTTGATGCTAGTACCTTTTTCCCCAAACCCAAAAGCATTTTTGTTTTTAAAAATTTGGGGGGATTTGTTTTCCCTAGGGGCTTTTTTGGGGGCCCCCCCCCCCCCCCCCCCCCCCCCCCCCCCCCCCCTTTTTTTTTTTTTTTTTTTTTTTTTTTTTTTTTTTTTTTTTTTTTTTTTTTTTTTTTTTTTTTTTTTTTTTCATTTGTTGGGGGGGGGCCCCCGAGTGGCCCGGGGGGACCAAAGGGCCAAAAGGGGGGGGACCCAAACGGGGCCCTTTACTGGTTTGAGGGTTTGGAAGTCGGGCCCCCGGGTTGGGGGGATTTTGCTCAGGACCAAATTTTGTTGTTTTTGGGGGGAAAGCATTTTAAAATTCCTGATGCCGCCCTTGGGGGGGATTGGTACCATTGAATTTCTGTTTTTAAAAATTTGGGGTTTTTTAAAGGGAACTCCCCATATTTTTTTTTTTATAATTTCGATATTTTTGGTGTTTTTGTTCTTGAATTTTCTTTCCCAATTCACGGGGCCCTTTTTTTTTTTTTTTTTTTTTAAAATTTTTTTCCCTTTTTTTATCTTTTTTAAAGTTTCTTTTTTAATTATCTTGATATTTTTTTTTTTTGTTTAGTATTCTTTTTTTATTTTTTTACAAACTTGGGCCCCTAATTCCTTTTTTTAAAATTTTCCCCCAAAAAGGTTTTTTCATAAAAGCAAATTGTGGGGCCCAAAAAAAAATTTTCCAAAAATTTTTTCTAACGTTTTTTTCCCCCCAAAAAATTGGGTCAATGAAAAAAACCCCCCCAAAATTTTTTGTTTTTTAACCCCCCCCCAGGGTTTCCCTTTTTTCAAATAAACATAAATAGCCCTGCACGGCTGGGCAAGGCAAAGACGGGAAAAAAAACAAAAGGGGGG
Organism: Polypterus senegalus; assembly: GCF_016835505.1. Lineage (NCBI taxonomy): Eukaryota > Metazoa > Chordata > Cladistia > Polypteriformes > Polypteridae > Polypterus > Polypterus senegalus. The sequence continues at coordinate 46,746 of NW_024380154.1, forward strand.
AAAAAAAACTTTGTTTTTTAAAAAAAAAAAAAAAGGAATCAATCCTGGGGCCCCCCAGGGGTGGGTTTTTTTTAACCATTTCCTAGGGGCCATTTTGGCCAAAATTCTTTTTTTTTTTAACGTGGCATTAATGTTCCCCTTTTTTTTAAAAAAAATTACCCAAAAGCTTCCCCCAAACAATATTAAAAAAAAAAAATGAATCCAAATTATTTTAAAATTTAAAAAGGGAGTTTCAAAAAACAAAAAAACAAATTTTGGAAATGTCTGAAAACCCGAAAAAAGACAAAAACCGGGAAATTTAAATAACGAATTTAACGGAAAATAATTTAATTAAAGTTTTGTTTTAAGGGTTTAAAAAGGTTGGTCTTTTGGTTCTTTCACATCTCTTTTTTTTGGGCCCAAATTTAATAAAAAGAATTAGTTCAAGGTAAATTCAAAAAGGGGCTTAAAAATTAAGGCGTGGTGAAACTGCTCTGTTTAGGAAAATTGTTTAAAAACCCGCCCTATGGGGGGCCTGGGTTTGACACCCCCGGTTTAAACAGTGGTTTAAAATGCAAAGGAAGTGTGGTGACATGGTGTTTGGGCTGCTCAAATTCACAAAAAAGCCGTGCCCAAAATAAAAAAAAACTTGTCAGATACAAAGTTGCTGAGTGGGGCCCCCCGTCTGGTGTCTAAATTAAGCTTATTGGGTCAGACAAAGAAAAAAAAGGGACACAGTGGGAAACCCAAAATGTCAACTTTAATCTAAATTTCCCCCAATCCTGTTTTTTTTGTCATTAAATGAACTTTTAAACTTCATCTTTAAAAACATTTAATTTACTAATTTCTCAAAATTTTATTATTAAAGTACATTAAATGCTTTTTTTTACATTTGTTCTATGTGCTCATTGTTGGAATCCTTTTTTTGATCCTCAAGCGGGCTTTCTCTTCCTCCGACGGGGCACAGAATCCATTTTTGGGGATATTACAGCTCTCTAAATAATTAAATACTGAGATTATACTTGAAAATTTTCAGTGTGGAATTAAAATGTTTAAAACGGGGTGGGGATGATTGTTTCTTCCTCCCACAAGATCTTGCTGCCTTCTGACTTTAAGTGAAATAATTTATTGCACAGTCTGTTTCTTTCAAAATTCTTTTAAACCCCCTTTCCTGTCCCCCTTTTTTTTTGCCAAATCCCTGAAGCAATCACTCTGTTAAAGTTAAGCCATCTGACTTAGAAAAACTGATTCTTCAAAAATTATAAGGGAAAATTGAAATATCTTGTGATCGTTTTAATTATTCTGTCTATCTATCCTTCCATTTACCAGCCTCAGCAGAATACAGGCGGGGGAGGAACAATCCTGAACTGATTATTTAATTATTAACAATATAGATTATTTAAAAAAATTAGTTTTATCTGTAGAAAAATAATTTTTGCTGCTTTTATCTTAAAAAGTATTTTCATATGAAATCCGCTTTATAAATGCATTGTCTATTCTGTTATCACAAAATTTACAGTGGGTAATTGTTTTATAAGTGCAAACAGTTCTACAAACTGCATCAGCTTATTTAAATTTAAATGGTCTCCTAAGCTCAGTTGTAGACCACTGGACCTCCTTGGGCCCGGTTTTGGGAAAATGATCAGCTAGAAAGTATTCTATTTAAAAAATAATAAAAATTTTTCTCTAAATAACCATTGGTTTTTAAAACTTTACCTGATAACTACTTGGTTCCTTTGAAATTTTTGTCGAAACATTCTCTCAGTTTTTCTTTTTAAAATTCCGAGCTCACAAAAAGTATCTGGGAAAGGGGTTCATTTTCCAAAAAAAAGACTTTAAAAAAAATGATTAAATTCTTTTATATTGCGATGTTGACACAACACCTACTATTTATTTTAAAGTTTCCATCATTTCTTATTGTTTAAAATTTTATCCCCCCTCCTTCTTTAAAAAGGGAAAAAATCAAGGCCAGTTTGGTATTGTTGTACATACACTATATTTTTTTAAAAAAAGGATCTTCAGATTTGTATTAGGTTCATTGAATCTCATCTTTTCCCTCCCGGTCAAATTGGTTGCTCTGAAATTGTTTCTAAAATTTTTTTATTAATTCTTTTTTTTTTTTTTTTGCATTAAACTGAATAGGTTTTTAAATTTTTTAAGTTAACCTCTAAGATGAAAAAAGATTCTTAATGAAATTCTTCTTCTTTGAATAAAACTCACTGTAAATTTCTAAAAAGGGAATGATTTTCTTGAAGTTCAAAAAATTGAAAAAACACTTATGCCTGGATGTAACCTTTTATTCAAAAAAAACAAAAAATTTCCCTTTGTGTTGAAACCTTTTGAAAAGTAATTTTTTAAATTTTCAATTGAATAATTTTTTATTTAAAAACATAATTTATTATTTATTTTTTCTCTAAATTAAGTATCTTTTTTATATATATATATATATATATATATATATATAATTTTATATATATATATAAAAAATATAAATTTACTAAGGCAAGACACCCATGGAAATGGCGGAAGGGGTGGATTCCTAAGCCCGACAAAAGAAATA
>NW_024380155.1:0-3097 GCF_016835505.1 Polypterus senegalus
AGCAGGTCTGGCAGGCCAAGAAAAATACAGAAGCGGCATATGCGCAGGATTGTGAGAATGGTTACAGACAACCCACAGATCACCTCCAAAGACCTGCAAGAACATCTCGCTGCAGATGGTGTATCTGTACATCATTCTACAATTCAGCGCAATTTTCACAAAGAACATCTTATGGCAAGGTGATGAGAAAGAAGCCCTTTCTGCACTCACGCCACAAACAGAGTCGCTTGTTGTATGCCAATGCTCATTTAGACAAGCCAGATTCATTTTGGAACAAAGTGCTTTGGACTGATGAGACAAAAATTGAGTTATTTGGTCATAACAAAAAGCGCTTTGCATGGCAGAAGAAGAACAGCGCATTCCAAGACAAACACCTGCTACCTCCTGTCAAATGTGGTGGCGGTTCCATCATGCTGTGGGGCTGTGTGGCTACTTCAGGGACTGGGGCCCTTGTTAAAGTCGAGGGCGGGATGAATTCAACCCAATATCAACAAATTCAACCTAATTCCAAGGGAGGTGAAGGACTTTGAGTCTGAATGGGCCATGTTCTGAGCCTGCATTGTCGAAGCAGCAGAACGGAGCTGGGGCTGCAAGGTTGTCGGTGACTCTCGTAGCGGCAATCTACTAACCCGTGGTGGACACCAAAGGTTCGAGAGGCAGTCAAGTTGAAGAAAGAGGCCTGGTTGACTAGTGGGACTCCAGAGGCAGCTGAGGGTACCGGCGGCCAAGCGTGTGGGGGCATTGGCTGTTGCAAAGGCAAAAACTTGGGCATAGGAAGAGTTTGGGGAAGCGTGGAAAACGACTTTCAGTCGGCATCAAGAAGGTTCTGGCAAACCATCAGGTGTCTTAGGAGGGAAAGTGGTGCTCGACCAACACTGTGTATAGTGGAAATGGGGTCCTGCTGACTTCAACTGCAGATGTTATTGACCAGTGGAAAGAATACTTTGAGGATCTTCTCAATCCCACAATCATGTCTTCCTTAGAGGAATCAGAGCTGGAGGACTCTGGGGGCTGTCCATATCAGGGGCCGAGGTTGCCGAGGTAGTTAAAAGCTCCAAGGTGGCAGGGCCCTTGGGGTGGACAAGGTCCACCCTGGGTTCCTCAAGGCTCTGCATGTTGTAGGGCTGTCCTGGCTGATGTCTCTGCAACATCGCATGGACATCGGGGCAGTGCCTCTGGATTGGCAAACCGGGGTGGTGGTCCCCTTTTAAAGAATAGTTACCGGAGGATGTGCTCCAACTATAGGGGATCACACTCCTCGGCCTCCCAGGTAAGGTCTATTCAGGGGTGCTGGAGGAGAGAGTTCGGTCGATGGTCGAATCTCGGATTCAAGAGGAACAATGCAGACTCCATCCCGGCCATGGAACACTGGACAAGCTCTACACCCTGACCAGGATCCTGGAGGGGCATGGGAGTTTGCCCAGCCAGTCCACATGTGTTTTGTGAATATGGAAAGGCATTAGACCATGTCCCTCGAAGCATCCTGTGGGGTGTGCTCCAAGAGTACAGGGTACAAGGCTTATTGTTACAAGCCATTCAGTAGTGACCAAAAGAGCAAGATCACAGATACAAGCAGACGAAATGAGTTTTCTGCACCAGGTGGCTGGACTTTCTCATAGAGATAGGGCGAGGAGTTCATTTATCTGGGAGAGACTTGATTAGAGTCGCTGCTCCTCTGCATTGAGAGGAGTCAGTTGAGGTAGTTCAGGCATCTGGTCAGGATGCCCCTGGATGCCTCACTGGGGTGTTCTGGGCATGCCCCACTGGGAGAAGGCCATGAGGCAGACCCAGGAACGTTGGTGGGATTATATCTCCCGGCTGGCATGGGAATGCCTCGGGTCCTCCCAGAGGAGCTGGAGGAGGTGGCCAGGGAGAGGGAGGTCTGGGCTTCCCTGCTTAGGCTGCTGTGACCCGACCACAGATAAGCAGTGGATAATGGGTGGATGGATGGATGGATCAACAAATTCTTCAGGATGATGTTCAAGCATCAGTCACAAAGTTGAAGTTACGAGGGTGGATATTCCGACAAGACAATGGTCCAAAACACAGCTTGAAATCTACAAAGGCATTCATGCAGAAGGAGAAGTGCAATGTTCTGGAATGGCTGTCACAATCCCTGACTTGAATATCATTGAAAATCTATGGGATGATTTGAAGCAGGCTGTCCATGTTTGGCAGCCATCAAATTGAACTGAACTGGAGAGATTTTATATGGGAGAAGAGTCAAAAATCCCTCCATCCAGAATCCAGACACTCTAAGGCTACAGGAGGACAGCGTCTAGAGGCTCAAAGGAGCAAAAGGAGGCTCAACTAAGTATTGATGTCATGTCTCTGTTGGGGTGCCCAGATTTATGCACCTTTTCTAATTTTGTTATGATCATATTGCATATTTTCTGTTACTCCAATAAACTTAATGTCACTGCTGAAATTTTACTGTTTCCATAAGGCATGCCATATAATTAAAGGAAGTTGCTACTTTGAAAGCTCAGCCAATGATAGACAAAAATCCAAAGAATTAAGAGGGGTTCCCAAATATTTTCATATGACTGTATTAAAATAAGAAAGTGTTCATTTTACCACAATTAAAACACATAGACAAACAGATTTAAAATATAATATTTTCTGCCATTTAGATGTTTTAATGGTATTTGTGTCATTTTTGTGTTATGATGACTGACTTAATAGCTGATTTAGACATCCTGGAGCTGACATTACAGAGACCATCAAAGATGAATGGCTCGATCCCAGTTCAGTTATGGGTTTAGGAGAGTCGGGTATAGAAAACGGATGTATAGATGAATAGACTAACATCACAGTGTGACAGCCTTGACATTGAAAAGTGCAATGAAAAATGAGTTTCTGTTCATTATCCTGCTACTTAGAATACCTAAAATGCCAACACCACAATAGTCTAAGCGTGATTTACCGTTGGTCAAACGCTTATCTAACTTTAAACCAACATCTGCATCAAATTTGTGTTTGTTTTATCTTGGTAGAGTAATATATATTGCCCTACTTTCCCCTATTGTATTATTAATATGTATCCTTAGAATGCCTAATCTCACAGACTTACCACTGTTTATAAGGTATTATTGTA
>NW_024380156.1:0-21153 GCF_016835505.1 Polypterus senegalus
CGTAGCATACGTCATTGGTGACAGAAGTGGGTGGTCGATGAACGGTTTGCAGAATGTTTGCGCACAACTCTCTACGGCTCTCCCAGTCTCTCTCAGCGAGTTCCCGCTCTATCATCATTTTGTATGAATGGACATTAAGGTCCTCATGCAAAATCCTCCTCAAAGAGCGTGTTTGAAATGCCTAAGGCAGAAAGCAGCTGAGCGTCTAGGTGACTGCAAAATTGGTATCCTTAGAGCTTGGATGTTGTCAGGCGTTCTACGGTCCAAGGCGGCCTGGAGATCTTCTGTTCAATGTTGTACCTGTCACGTCACTGAAGAATTGTTTTCCGATTTGTGCGTCCACCGTTAAGAGGAATCTGAAGTCGTTTGGAGCGTTGGTACATAGCGATGTTGGATTCGATTGTTTTTGAAGAACACTGACAGTGGAAACCGCAGTTCACGGACCAAGGCATGTTGCTGACAGAAAACAACAGAACTTGGTTTGCTGCTCATGACCATTTGTTTGTAACTGGTGGCTCACTTGACTTTGACATTTTCTTATCAGCCCAGCCACATATGGTAAGGTGACTTGGAACCATTTAGAACTTAATACAAACAAATCTTTAAATCTTTCTTTTCAGCATTTTGTGTCACTTACAAATGACTGGAAGACAAAAATGTTACCAAAACAAGTTAAAGTTATGGACAAATATACACTCAGCGCCACTTTTAAGTACACCTTGCAGTACCAGTTTGGACCCCCCTTTTGCCTTCAGAGTTGCCATAATTCGTCATGGCACAGATTCAACAAGGTGCTGGAAATATTCCTCAGGGATATTGGTCCATATTGAGATGACAGCATCATGGAGTTGCTGCAGATTTGTTGGCTGCACATCCATGATGCAAATCTCCCGTTCAACCACATCCCAAATGTGCTTTATTGGATTGAGATCTGGTGACCATGGAGGCTATTTGAGGTCCATGAACTCACTGTCATGTTCAAGACATCATTTTGAGATGATTTGAGTTTTATGATGTGGCGCGTTATCTTGCTGGAAGTAGCCATCAGAAGTTGGGCACCTTTGTGGTCATAAAGGGATGGACATGGTCAGTCAGGAACAATACTCCAGAAGGCTGTGGCATTTAAACAATGATCAATAGGTACTAAGGGGCTCAAAGTGTGCCAGAAAATATCTTCCATACCATTGCAGGCAGGATGGATTCATGCTTTCATGTTGTTGACATGAAATTCTGACCCTACCATTGGAAATGTCGTAGCAGAAAACAAGACTCCTCAGACCAGGCAACATTTTTCCAATCTTCTGTTTTCCAATTTTGAATGCGCCTGTGTGAATTGTAGCCTCAGTTGCCTGCTCTTAGCTGAGCACCCAGTGTGGTTTCCTTCTGCTGTAGCCCACTGCTTCAAGGTTTGACATGTTGTGCGTTCAAAGATGCTCTTCTGCATATTTTGGTTACAGTGAATGGTAATTTTGAGTTATTGTTATCATTCTATGAGCTAACCCAGCCACAGGGATGCACAAACCAGTGTGTTTCTTGTGCGGTCCAAGCCCAGATAAATGGGGAGGTTACATCAGGAAGGGCATCAGTGTAAAATTTTGCCAAATCAATATGAGGACAATGATGCAAATTTCCATAATGGATCGATTGAGCTCGGGTTAACAACGACGCCACCAGTACTGTTAGCCAACAGGGTGCTGGCGGAAGTGGGCTCAGTTGGCGAAGAACAAGGAGAAGAGAAACGAGGAAGACGTGTCTGGAGGCAGGAGGAGAGAGAAAAGTAAGAGAGAGGGAACTGAGGGTAGGACTTTGAATGTTGGCAGTATGACTGGTAAGGGGAGAGAGTTAGCAGATATGATGGAGAGAAGGAAGGTTGATGTATTGTGCGTTCAAGAGACTAAATGGGAGGGGAGTAAGGCCAGGTGGATTGGAGGTGGATTCAAATTGTTCTATCATGGTGTGGAAGGGAAAACTGGGGTAGGAGTTATTCTGAAGGAACAGTATGTCAAGAGTGTTTGAGGTGAAGAGTGTCCAGACAGAGTAATGATTATGAAGCTGGAAATTGGAGGTGTGATACGAATGTTGTTAGTGCATATGCACCTAAGTTGAGTGTGCAATGGATGAGAAAGAAGATTTTTGGAGTGAGTTGGATGAAGTGATGAACAGTGTACCCAAGGGACAGAAGAGGTGAGTGGAGCGGATTTAAATGGGCATGTTGGTGAAGGGAACAGAGGAGACAAGGAGGTGAAGGGTATGTATGGTGTCAAAGAGAGGAATGAAGAAGGTCAGAGGATAGTTGATTTTGCCAAAAGGATGGACATGGCTGTGGTGAATACTGTACGTATTTTAAGAAGAGGGAGGAACATAAGGTTTTGTATAAGAGTGGAGGAAGATGCACACAGGTAGATTACATCCATGCAGAAGAGTTAGTCTGAAGGAGATTGAAGACTGCAAAGTGGTGGCAGGGGAAAGTGTGGTTAAGCAGCATAGGATGGTGGTCTGTAGGATGACGCTGGAGATCAAGAAGAGGAGAAGGAGGCAGAGCCAAGGATCAAATGATGGAAGTTGAAAAGGAAGACTGCAAGGTTGAGTTTAGGGAGGAGGTGAGACAAGCACTGAGTGGCAATGAAGAGTTACCAGACAGCTGGGAAACTACAGCAGATGTAGTAAGGGTGACAGCAAAAGGGTGCTTCGTGACATCTGGAAAGAGGAAGGAGAAAGCCTGGTGGTGGAATGAGGAAATACAGGAGAGTATTCAGTGGAAGAGGGATGGCAAAAGTGGGATAGTCAGGAGATGCAGAAAGTAGACAAGAGTGCAAGGAGATAAAGCGCAAGGTGAAGAGGAGGTAAGAGGCTAAAGAAAAGCGTCACGATGAGTTGTATGAGAGGTTGAACACTAAGGAGAGAAAAGGACCGATTGGGCTAGACAGAGGGACCAAACTGGGAAAGATGTGCAGCAGGTTAGGGTGATAAAGGATGAAGATGGAAATGTACTCACAAGTGAGGAGAGTGTGTTGAGCAGATGAAAAAGTACTTTGAGAGGCTGATGAATGAAGAGAACGAAAGAGAAAAGGTTGGATGATGTAGAGATAGTGAATCAGGAAGTGCAACGGATTAGCAAGGAGGAAGTAAAGACAGCTTTGAAGAGGATGAAAAATGGAAAGGCCGTTGGTCCAGATGACATACCTATGAAAGCATGGAGGTGTTTAGGAGAGATGGCAGTGGCGTTACTAACCAGATTGTTTAATGGAATCTTGGAAAGTGAAAGGGATGCCTGAGGAGTGGAGAAGAAGTGTACTGGTGCTGATATTTAAGAATAAGGGGGATGTGCAGGACTGTAGTAACTACAGGGGGATAACATTGATGAGCCACAACATGAAGTTATGGGAAAGAGTAGTGGAAGCTCGGTTAAGAAGTGAGGTGATGATCAGTGAGCAGCAGGATGGTTTCATGCCAAGAAAAAGCACCACTAATTCAATGTTTGCTCTGAGGATGTTGATGGAGGAGTTTAGAGAAGGCCAGAAGGAGTTGCATTGCGTCTTTGTGGACCTGGAGAAAGCATATGACAGGGTGAGGAGAGAGGAGTTGTGGTATTGTATGAGGAAGTGGAGTGGGGAGAATGCAGTAAGAGTTGTACAGGATATGTGTACGAGGGAAATGTGACAGTGGTGAGGTCTGCGGTAGAAGTGATGGATGCATTCAGCGTGGAGTTAGGATTACATCGAGGATCGGCTCTGAGCCCTTTCTTATTTGCAATGGTGATGGACAGGTTGACGAGACAAGATTAGACTAGTCCCAGTGGACTATTTCTAACCCGGTCCTGGGAACCCCTGTGGCTGCAGGTTTTTGTTCCAACCAGCTTGTTTTTAGTTCGACTCCTGGGCTAATTAAGTGATGTGTTATTTCCCAAGTTCTGTGTTTTGGGAACAATATAGAAATTAGAAAACTAAGTTTGGTAAAAATATAAATATATATTAAAATGTACCGAGCAGTTATATGGGAATAATGTATGTTTTTCTTTTTAATAATATTTTCATCTTGATTTTCATTCTACTTTTCCAAATGCTCTAATTGTTTAATTAATCCATTATTTACTAATTAGAGGTCTGGCTATTAAAGTAGTTCGACCTTTCATGGTTCAGTGTTGTTTGCCAGCGTGTCTGCTCTTCTCATTTTTAATTGTAATTAAGATACAACGAAGGTGAAACACACAGAAAGGGCAAAGTATAATGAAATCAACAAATGAGAGTTAACATTTAAATTTATACAAAAGCAGAAATATTCCTAAATGTCTTATAAATGTAGAAATCCTGCTGTTGTGCCTTTCTGACTGTAGAATAAAAAATAATACCAGCTAATTAAATGAGATCAGCGTTATCAGGTGTTGTCACTGATTAGGAATCTGGTTGGAACAAAACCTGCAGTCACGGGGGCCACAGGACAGAGGCTGAGGAAACACTGGTTTAGACTGTGGTGTTTGCTGATGACATTGTGATCTGTAGCGATAGTAGGGGGGCAGGTTGAGGAGACCCTGGAGAGGTGGAGATATGCTCTAGAGGGAGAGGAATGAAGGTCAGGAGGACCACCAAGACAGAATACATGTGTGGGATGAGAAGGTCAATGGAATGGTGAGGATACAGTGAGTACAGTTGGCGAAGGTGGGATCAACAGTAGAGTAATGGAGATTGTGGAAGAGAGGAAGAAGAGAATGCAGGCAGGGGGGGAAAAGAGGCCGGGAGGCCCGGACAGATGGGTATGGCAAAAAAAAGGGGGAAGGCCCACGGGGCCGGTGGAAAAGTTATTTTATATGGGTTGGGAGTTTGGTGGCACTGACCAGAAAGCAGGGACGGGGGTTTTGGGGGGTTTAAAGATGTTAAGATTTGATTGGGTGGACGAGGATGGACAGGATTAGAAATGGGACTTTAAATTGGGCCCAGCTCAATTTGGGGGCGGCGGGGAAGACAAAGCAGAGAGGTGAGATTGTGTTGGTTTGGAAAATGTCCAGAGGAGAGATAAAATTTTTTTTGGGAAAAAAGGATGATATGGAAGAAGATGATCCGCTGGGGCAACCCCAACAGGAGGGAGCCGAAAAAAGGAAAATAGCAGTTACCCTTCTCGAGCTCAAAGCGGCCTGGTCATTGACCCTGGCATCAAAACATTTTTTTCCCAAAAACTGCCCCACTGGATTTTCCCTTTTTTGGGCCAGTTTTGTGTAAAAACCCAGAGATGGTTTGGATGAAAATCCCAGTAGATGAGCAGTTTTAAAATACTAGACCAGCCTGTTAAAAAACCTTGCCACGAAAAGTCACATAAATCACCTTTTCTTTTCCCCCCTTTTGATCTTGGGAAAATTCAGATATGGTCTCGATAATGTCTCCCAAACCAAAAAACATTGAATTGCTGCCCCCTAGGACTGGCTCATTAGGTATTTGGGATCAACAAGCACTTGAACAGGTTTTTCCCCAAGAAAGTGTCCGGTGAGTGTGATTGTCGAAACTTTGGGGAGAACACAACTATAATTGGGGAGTAAAATAGTCACGGGGTGTTTAGGTGGCAGCTTTAGGGCCTCGATGGTATATCTGCCAAACCCGGGAAATCGCACTGTGTTCTAAAAGCCTTTTCCCTCCCAGAAACTCAAAATTTGACAACCACCCACCACTGATGTCACCCCCCCTGGGCCCCGGGCCCCTTCCCGCCCGGGAAATTTATATGCCCGGGGTCTTCAGCCCCCTTTTAAATCAGTTCTGGATTGGACTTCTGTCTGAAAAAGATTTTGCTTTTGTTTCTTTTCCCCTTTCAGGGGGCACAGATATTTGGCCCCAAAAATTTTTCCCGTTTTTGCTTCCCTTTTTTACAATACATTTTAAAAGGTGTCCATAGGGATGTCTTTAGCTTTTCAAAAATGGATTTGGGTTTGTTAATTTTTTGTGAAAATTTTTTAAAAAATGTGTTTTTTTTTGTTATGGCATACTTTAAATTTCCTTTAAATTTTTCCAGCTTGCATGTGTGGGTTTAAAAGTTGACTGGGATGATTAGAATCTCACAATTTAAAAAATAATTTTTTTAGTTTGTGGCATTTTTCATTTTAATTAATTTTTTTATTGTACCTTTCAATTTTAAAAAGACAAGTTTTGCTAGTACAGGACCCTCTTTATAAGGTTTATTAATAAAAGCATTTCATCTATCTATCTATTTTAATCCTTTTCCCAAATTTTTCCCAGTGGGTTTTTTGGGGAAAAACCCCCCCCAAAAAAAAAAAGAAAATTGGGGAAACCCAAAAAATTTGGGTTGGGGTTTTTGATTTTTTCCCAAAAACCGGGGAAAAAAAAAAAAAAATTTTGGGAAAAAACCTTTTTGGGGAAGGGGGGAAAAAAGGCAGGTTTTTCCTTGGGGGGGGGGGGGGGGGGGGGGGGGGGGGGGAAAAAAAAAAAAAAAAAAAAAAAAAAAAAAAAAAAAAGCTTTTCTTTTTTAAAGGAAAAAAAAAGGGTTTTCATAAAACCTTTTTTGCCCAGTTTGCTTGGTTTAAATTTGGCATATTGATCCCTTTTTAATTTTTGTTGGTGGCATTTTCTTTAAAATTTTTTTTTCATTTCCTAAATAAAAACGTTTGTATACGGCCCCTTGAAAATGATTAAAAAAGAAACACACTTCTATTACATCTTTGTTTTAACCCACTTTTTTATGTTTAGGCCTTTCAACCCACATCTTCTTCACTTATAGGGTGCCTTTAATATTACTTCATCTTTGGCCTTTAAACCCATCTTCTATCTATCATTATCACTATCTTTGGTGCCCTTTAAACTATTTTTATTATCATTTCTTTTTTGTTAAAGGCCTTTCAACATTATCACTACCATTTTTTGTGCTTTTCAATCTATCTTCTTTATCTATCTTTTCCTTTCACCATTTTCCCTCTACTTTTTATAAGTCCTTTTAAACTTCTTCCCAATTTCTTCTTTATATTTCAACCCTTCTTCTATCTTTTTTGTTTTCAACATTTCCTTCTTCCTTTGTCCTTTCCCATTATAAAACTATATTCCTTTTAAAAATTTTCTTCATTTCTATCTATCTTATTCCTTTCAACTATCTATCATCCCCTATCTTTTATACCTTTCAACTTTTATCTTCCTTATAGTTTTTAAACATTATTATCTATCTATCTATCTTATAGTGCCTTTCAACATCTATCATCTATTATCTTATAGTGCCTTTCAACTTATCTATCTATGTTATAGTGCCTTTAAACCATCATCTTCTTTATGCCTTTCAACTATCATCTATCTATCTATGTTAAAATTTTACCTTTCACATCTTTTTTAATCCTTTCAACTATCTATCATTTTATAGACCTTTAAACTATCTATTGTCCCCCGCGGAGGGGGGAGAAAAGGGGCTTGGGAAGGGTTGGGAGGCATCCCCGGGGTGGAGAGTGCACTGACTCTTTTTCCCCTTTTGCCTGTAGCCACCCCGGGACACCGGATCTCCTGACATCATTTCCCGGGACGAGCCAATGGAAACTCGCCCCCCGCCCCAGCCCCTCTGATGTCACCTCCGGCTCGACCAATGGGGGGAAGACCCCGCCATACGACCTCATTTCCCTGTCTCCCTTAAAACCTCCCCCCTTTCCTTTTTTCCCAGTCTTGGGATTGGTTGTATGCACTTCAGTGCTCGTATTTTACAAAAAAACGCTTTGCACCCAGGATCCCAAATACGGGTTCCCCCAACCTTTATCTGTCCATGCCCGGTTTCTTGTGACGTGGGGGTCGGCAGGATGGAAGTCCCAGAGGAGAAGGGGACAGGACCCCAAATACCCAGGTGGGGGGGGCGGGGGGGTTTTGGCGGGGGGGGTCCCCAGGGTGGGGTGCCCCGGGGGGCCCCCGCCCCACACTCATAACTAGGCCATCGGGGGGCCAGGGAGTGTGCGGGGGGGGCTCACAGAATTGGGCTGCCCTGGGGGGGGGAAAAAAAGGGGACTCAGTATGCCTCCGGGGGGAAGTCCCTCCTGGAAACCAAAGCCCCATTTACCACCTGGGGGTCCCCCGGGGCCAGGGTGAAAAAAAAAAAAAAATGGGGGTTTGGGACCTGGGGGGGAAAAGCAACCGGCCCTTGGGCAATGGGGGGCATTGGCTCCCCCTTTGAAAAACACCCCAAATAAAACAGGTGTTTATCTGCTCCTGGAACTTTCCCCGGGCTTCACCCAGCGTTTGGGGCGACATTTTAAGAACATGTCGAGCTCATAGGCTTATGGAGCAGAGGCGCCTCACCCTGGGGGCAGAACCGTCCTCATTCAAACCCACCCGGGGTCGCAAAACCCCAACCCCCCCCTGTACAATCCGGATCAAGGGGCCCCCCTAGGGCAAAACCCTGGGGAAAGGGGGAATGCAGGTGGGGGGCGAGGGGGGGGTTGGTGTGTTTCGCAACCCGTTCGGCCCCACATACGGCGTGGTGATCGCCAGGGGAAAAAACCCGGTTTGTTGACCGAGAACTTTTTATTGTTGCCCCCCGCTTTTGCAACGCAACAGTGGCTAAAATTTAAGACGGTATAACCTGTGTCCCGGGACACCGCTGGTACAGGTCGCGCTTTGTCATCATTCGGAGGTTTTTTCTCCCGAACGGTCCTACCGTCCTCCACCCCGGTGATACTAGGGGGACTGGTCAAAATCGCGGTGAACACATACCCCCCCGGGGGAATTTGGGCCTCAGGGCCCCGGAGATAACCCGTCTCAAGCTGCCCCCCCCCTTTAATAAAAGGGCAGAGAGGGGCAAGCGGTGCCCGACGGGCGTGGCAACCCCGGCCATGGGCTAACCGCATCCCCCAAACGCGGGCGGGGAAGAAACCAGCCCATTAGGGGTGACCCTCTCTCCGTGTTGGGGTTCCCAAATTTTAAAAAAACCCCCGGCCCTTTTTTAAAAGGGGAGCAATGGAATGATGACCCCCTGAATTTTGTAAAATGCGTGGTCCTTGTCTGGCCCCCACTAATGTCGATCCACGGGGCCCCCATTTTGTGCTGTAATGACCTCCTTTTCGTGTAGCAATGCATGGCGGGGGAGGCAGGCTGTGCGGTGCGCGCCTTTCCGGGGGCAGGTCTGCGAGCTGCACCCCCCCCTCCGGTGGCCACCCCCGAAAAAAATCTGGGCGGGCGCCCGTTTTTCTGGGCCCGGAATTCGGGGGGTTTTCCCCTTTTAAAACCCTGCCGGGGTAACTCACAAATTCCCAGGGGGGACGTTTCCTTCCCCTTTCACTGATTGCGTTTCCCCTTCCCCAGAATGGGGGGCCTTTGGGGCCCCCCGGGGCCCCCAGCCCCAGGACACAAGTACATTTTGTCCTGGATTACGCTTAAAGAACCCCTGTTGTTCGGGCCCGCTACCTCTAAAACCACCCGGGGTACAGGATTCGCTGGGGTCCCAAAAAAAATTTTGGGGCCAGGGGGCCCCTTCACCGGAACGTTTAAAAGGGACGCCCGATTCGAAAATAAAGCATTTAAAGCCTCGGGGATCATCCTCAAACCCCGGGATTAGTAGAGAGGTTTAATCAAACTCTCAAGCAAAAACTGCGTAAGGTTCAGCGAGGGTGGAAAGGGAAATGGTGCCCTCCCCTCGCCTTTTGCCCTTTGGGGTCCCAAAACCTCCCGGGGGTTTTCCCCTTTTTTAAATACTATCAGGGGGCAACCCCGGGGGAATTTGATATTTTGAAAAGGCTGGGGGGAGGCTCTTCCCCCCCCAAAAAATATGGGTATACCGATTACGATAGATTTGGAAAGATTCGGGCCCGTTCTTAAAAATCACATGGAGGAAGCCAAGCCGGCCGGACTACAAACCGGGCCCTCTCTTGGGGGTTCCGCCGGGGGTCGGGGCAGGTCCTTCCTCCCACTCTAAATTGCTTGCCCCCGGCGGGCCCCCAAAATTAAGGAAGGGGGACTGGCGTTTTGGGTCCCAACGCCCCCAAAAGGGCGGTTTATCATGTGAACCTGTAAACGTGGAAGGGCGGGGCGATCCCCCCTCCGCCAGCCCCCAAATTTTGCCCCCCGGCCCCGCCGGGGCAAGTCCCAGACGCGGAGGAGCTGGAAACAATTATCCCGGGCCGTTGGGGTAGTCAGTAGAACCCGGAAGGACCCTCTGATTGAGCACAACATCTTTACAAGCCGGGGGTTTTTTCGAAAGCCCGTTCGCTTCCCCAGGCAAAAGGCTGAAGTGGGGCTTGAGATCGCATGCGGGGGCTAGGTGTGATTGAGGGAAAATTATAGTCCCTGGTCCAGCCCCATTGTCTCGCGGGAAGCCTGGGTTGGAGGTTCGCAAGACTTCGCCGGCAACGTTCCCTTTGATGCATCCCAAACCCGGGGGGGCGACCTCCTCGGGGGGGCTTGGACAGGCTCAATACCTGACCACACTTTACTGGAAAGGGGGCTGGGGGGTTCCCTTTTCGGACTCCCGGGGGAAAAAAGCGTTTTACCCCTAGGGGCACTGGGAGTTGGTCCTTCCATTTGGGTTACGGGCTCCAGCCCCTTTTGCGCTGGGGGACAAAATCGGGGGTCTAACCAACAGTGTGCCTACCTGGGTGGCGTGGCTCTATTCCAGCACATGGAAAGGGAAAACCACAGCATGTCCAAGCGGTATTCGGGGCACTTGAGGCGGGCTCCATTTAAACCCAGGAAAACTCTTAAAGGCCAAAATTTAGGGTACCTGGTGGGTGGGGCCCCTAAGGGCCCCAGTCTCCAAAGAGCCTTTGGAAAAAGGCCCGTCCCCGGGAACCGGGCAGGTCCCTTTTCGGCTTAGCGGGGACACCCCCGGTTGTACCGGTTTTAGGGGCGGGCCCCTTTACTGATTTAACAAAAAAAGGGCCCCAACATTGTGGCATGGGTGAAAAAACAGGGCTGATTTGGGGATTTTAAAAAGGGCCCTTACGTCCCACCTGTTTTGATGGCACCTAACTTTTCTTTTTCCTTTCATCCCCAGGCGGGCGCTTGGAAAAGGGGGCGCCCGTGTGGCGCGCGATGGTGTGGGCCCCCCTCATTTCCGAGCGGAAACTGTTGGACGGGGGGCCAGGTATGCTGCGGTGGGAGGGGGGCTCTGGCAAAATGGCGATTACTCAGCTGAGGTACTACCTGTTGGGCGGGGTTCACCCTTGTCCGGACCATGCACCCCCAATGGATGGCCCTCCACAAGGGATGGGGGGTCACCCGGGGGTTTCTTGACCTGCAGCCCTAAAATTTTTCCCGTTTATCGCGGGGCCCCCCAGCCCGGGTGATGCCCTTTTCCCGGGGTTCCGACCCCGGGGGCCCCCACCCCGGGGCTGGGCTGGGGGGGCCTTGTCACACCCGCGCTGGGAGGAGGGGTAAAGGGCTTTGAAGGCAGTTGGGATGCGGGGGGTGGCGAGTGCATGACTCTTTTCTCCTTTGCCTGTGGGGCCATCCCGGGGGGTTTCACCTGGATCTCCGACACCCCCGGGACTGAGCCAATGGAACTCGACCCAGTCCCGTCCCCCTGATTCCCCCGGCCTTGGCCAATGGTGGGAAAACCGTGCCAATCCATGGCCCACTTCCTGTCTCCCCCCTTTAAAACCTGCCCCTTTCCTTTGTTTCCCCAGTCTTGTTTTGGGCTCGGTTGTATGCACTTCAGTGCTCTGTATTTTACAAGAACGACTTTGACCAGGATACCACAATATTACGGGTGGCTGCCCCAACTCTTTATCTGTCCAGTCTCGTTCTTGTGACACTATCTATCTCTATTTTATAGTACCTTTCAACTATCTATCTATCTATCTATGTTATAGTGCCTTTCAACTATCTATCTATCTTATAGTACCTTTCAACTATCTATCTATCTATCTATCTTATAGTACCTTTCAACTATCTATCTATCTTATAGTGCCTTTCAACTATCTATCTATCTTATAGTGCCTTTCAACTATCTATCTATCTATCTAGCAATACAGTACATTAACACTGCTTCCTCAAGAATACAGCATACCAAGTTTGAAAGCCATACCCAGCTGTTATCCCAAGGAGTTTTCTTCCACGTATTACAAATTTTCTTCCCAAGTGTGTGTGTGTGTGTGAGAGAGATAGAGAGAGAATAGGCACTACAATGAACTGATGCCCTGCCCAGTGCCGTTTCCTGTCTTATGCCCAGTGCTGCGTTGGGTATACTGAGGCCCTTGCATTTCCTGATTGGATTAAGTGGGTTTTTGTGAAGGTGTAATGCAGTACATAATACAATGACATAAACAAAAAAAAAACAGCAATACATAACAATTAGTACACAACAGTAACATTTTTAAAAAGTAACATATTATTAAAAGTATCAGATTACATACATTTGTATTTGTACTTGTAATATTTTATTTTATACTGTATTGAGGATTTGTTTTGTGTATTGTATTAGTATTGTATTGACCCATTTCTTTTGACAGCTATGCATGCCTCCCTACCTGGAAAGGGGTCTCTCTCTAAATTGCCTTTCCCAAGGTTTCTTCCATTTTTTCCCTACACGGTTTTTTGGGAGTTTTTCCTTCTTTGAGTGTCAAGGCTGGGGGCTGACAGAGGCATGGCATTTTAAAAAGCTCATTCGGCACTTCTTGTGATTTTGGGCTCTACAAAAATAAATTGTATTTTTTGTGTATTGTATTCACCCAGGGGCTTATGTTTTTGTTTATGGAAATATGTTTGTTAGAGATTGCAGCTTTACTAAACCAAGGGGGTGGGGTGTATTTATGTATGTGTGGATTGTAGAGGCACTCAAGAATCCCAAAATCCTGGCTCAAGCGCTCAGACACAAGCCTCAATTAATGAGAGAATGGTGTTACTGGAAAACCCTTGCAGAAAGTGTTTACGTCCCAACGTCGTTCCAAAGCAACACACAGCAGTACTTTTGTCTTCTTTCTCTTTCTCTGCCTCCACCCCTCTGCAAGCGTTGTCCATCACCTCCCAACTTTGGTCCTTGCGGTGTCCTGAGCGGTGGCTCAGCGTTCTTCCAGGTAAGGTTGGAGCCCAACAATGTAGGGTTCACCAGTCCTCCCAGCAGCACCCATGGAACCCAACAAACCCCAAATTTCCCCACAATGCCCTGTAGGAATCCATGGTGATGCTGCAACGAGGGGCTCCCATCTAGCACCCTGGGGAGACAAGCTGTGAAAGATGCCACCGCCTATCCTTCCATGCTGTGGGAGTCCTGCTGGGTAAGAGTTTGGGCAGTGCCCTTCACAATATATATAATTATATCATTCCATAGTGGTACAGCAGTAATTCTAAGAAGAAAAAGGGAACACTAAAGAAAGGATACACTGCTTACTTTAAAATCAGGTGGACAGTCACAATAATACAATTTCAAAGGAAAGCTCTGGCAAACCATGCAGTCGATGCTGGCCACTTTAAGAGAGTCCGGGAGACATGTCTTTTTTGAGTGGACAGGAGCGATGAGGGTTTCCCTCCGTTTTATGTGAGTTCTAATGTTCAGTGCAGTTGCCTAGAGCTTTTATAACTTTTTTTTCAGGCTTGGGTTCCAAAGTTCAGACATGCACTTACCAAACATGGACTGAAAGCTTTTGTTGAGATAAGCTGAATGGATAGCCCACAGTAACTAGTGACCATAAGCTGACCATCAGAACACCACGACACCAACGTCTTGTAATGGCCTGCGAAGTTGCTGTCAGGTTGTATGCTCCTTGTCGGCTTGCCTTGCCCCAGCTGTGTTTGTTCATGGCTGCAGTCGCCCATTTTAAGTAAAATAATGTATTATGGAATAAATCTCACTCGGAAGCCGAGAGGGATGTGCTATATCGTTATTTTTTTAATTGTTTTCCTCGAGATAACTGAATCATTTATTGAGATCTCGATAAAAAAAAAAGATCTTGTTTTCTCGAAATTATTAAATTAATTGTACCTAACGTTTAATATTTAGCGTATTGAAACCCGTCCTGTTTGAAATGGCAGAAGAGCAGTACTGTATTGATCAGCGCATCACATTTTTGTTCAATCAAGGGCTGGCGAGCTGAAATATGAGGTGTGTCAGAGCACTGTTTAATTATCTGAACTTCTCATTACTTACTTAACTGGGTGCACTTTGAGATCTCAAGATTCCAAGGATTAATAAAATAACAGCGGGAGGTCGAGGCTTTCAGTTACAGGACCCCAAAGCTGTAGAATGATCAGCCTGCTGTTATAAGAGCGCCCTTCAGTCTCAGCTTTTAAATCGGGTTGAAGACTCGGACTTTAGCCTGGCATACCCTGACTAGAGCTGCGGCTTAGTTCTGCATTTTGCATCTCTGTTAGTCATCTGTACTGAAATAAAAATAACACAATATTTATAATGGTGGCACAGTGGTAGGCTGCTGTCACTGTAAGGAGACCTGGGTTTGCTTCGGGTACTCCTGCGTGGAGTTACATGTTCTCCCGTGTCTCGTGGGTTTCCTCCCCCAGTCCAAAGACACACAGGTTAGGTGCATTGGCGATTCTAATTTGTCCCTAATGTGTGCTTGGTGTGTGTCCTGTGGTGGGCTGGTGCCTCCCGGGATTTGTTCCTGCCTTGTGCCCTGTGTTGGCTGGGATTGGCTCCAGCAGACCCCTTGACCCTGTGTTCAGATATAGCGGGTTGGATGATGACTGACTGACAATATTTATAAACCATTACAAACCCTCCTCTAGTCTGTTTCGTCTTGGTATCTTGATGTGGCACTTGGTGCTGCCCTTGACTGCCAGGCTGATAAAGGACCATTGGAATCATTGGATGGAAAGATTCTCTGATCAGACTGGGCGGCCAGCGCAGGCTCCTCTATAAAAAACCCAGGAGGATTGGCGGCCAGCTGGCAAGGTCACCAAGACAGTCACTGTGTCTGACTGATTTTGTCTTTGACTTTCCCTCCTACAGTTTTCATCTCCTTTGTTGTCAACTGGCCTTGGTTCATCATTTAACTACTGACCAGATATTGTTAGTTTTCCATTTCGTTAATTTGCTTCTACTTTTTTTTCTGTATATTTTAACAAATCTGTATCATTCTATGTACTAATTCTGCATTTAGTAATTAGTATAATTTTTACTTGCATTTTACCTGAGAATCTGTTCAGTGCTCTGGGCCTAAAACTTGAACTGTGACAAAACTTGAACACTTTGAGCAGAAGTCCAACCACAATGTCCGTCACAGACCAGGCACTGCTCATCACCTGCTTGATACCATTCCTATGGCCACACATGGTGATGGCAGCATCGTGCTATGGAGGTACTCCTCAGTGATAGATCAGAATTGAGGAAGGACTAATGCAGGCAAATGGAGAAAACCTGCTCTGAGCACGCCACCTCAAATTGAGGTGATGGTTCAGCATACAGCAAGACAATGCTGGAGGGATTTGGGACAAGTCTCTGGCTGGTGACCACACAATGCCCAGGCATAATCTCCATACAACATCTGTGGATAGACCTGAAGACAACAGTTTAAAGATACTTTCCATCTAATCTAACAGAGGCTTGAGGGGGATCTGCGGAAAGAATGGCATAGTTGCCCTAAGTCCAGGTGTGCCCAAACTTGAGAGACTTACAAGGAGACTCAAGCTGTAATTACTGCCATACTGGCTTCTACAAAGTATTGAATACTTCTATGAATAAGAGATTGCAGCTTTTGATTTTTAATACATTTTCAAACTTTTCTGAAAACAACTTCCACGTTGTCATTATGGAGTAGATTCTAGATGTACATTGATGGGCAAAATGGCAAATTTACCCATTTAAAATTAAACCTACAACCCAAAGTGTGCAGAAAGTGATTACGTTTCTGAATCCATTGTATAAACGTGCATCAGGCATGGCACATGAATGGGAGCTTTCTCCACTGATATACTGGACCCCTTTAACCACTGTGACAGATTAAGGTTTTCTCACACCCTTGTACCCTCAGACCACCAGTCAGACACAGATAAAAATCAATAATTATTTATTATAATAATAATTGTGCACAAAGCACCACCACTCCACTATTCTTCAATAAACAATAACCAATAAATCACAATCCTCCACTCCCAGGCGCTTAGCCACCCTGCCTCCCAACTCAGCTCTTTGTCTGGGAGTTCCCAGTCCTTTTCTACTCCCTGACCGGAGGTGTTCCTGCCCAACAGTCCACAAGTCCTTATTCCTTCCGGGTCAGGTAAAAGTCCTTTCTTCAACCCGGAGACCGCGTCGTTTCTTCCTGTCACATGACCGTGATGCACTCCGGGTCATAGGGCCATAAGAGCCTCTGAGCCCCCTACAGCGCGCCTGGTGGCCCCAAGGTATCCAGCAGGGCTGTGTACAAACACTACATAGTCCATGATGCCCTGCTGGAACTCGGGGCATGATCATGCTGTCGGGAGAGCTCCTCCTGGCGGCCTGGGGTTGAGGGCGGAGTGAAATGCCGACAATCCACCACACCACCCAAAGCAGGGCCTTGCAGTCTGCCATGCTATAGTTGCCATACCCAACTGCATGCTCTCCACTGTGTATTAGCAGACATCAGTGGGGATCTTGTAACATGCTCTCAAAAGGGAGACGATGATTAAAGTACAGTTTCATGCCAGGAAAAAGTACCAGAGATGCAATGTTTACTTGAAGAGTGTTGATGGAGAAGGTCAGAAGGATTTGCATTGTGTGTCTGTGGACTTAGAGAGGCGCATATGCCAAGGTGCCAAGAAAGGAGTTATGGTACTGTATGAGGAAGCTGGGAGTAGCTAAAAAGTATGTGAGGTTGGTGCAGGACATGTTTAAGGACAGTGTGACTGCAGTGAGGTGTGTAGTAGGACGACAGAGAGATTACATCAAGGATTGGCTCTGAGCTTGCAATGGTGATGGACAAGTTGACAGATGAGGTCAGACAGGAGGCCCCGTGGACTGTGATGTTTGCAGATGACATTGTGATCTGCAGTGATAGTAGGGAGCAGGTTGAGGAGACCCTGATGTCGGTCACAGAATGAAAGGTTCACCGACAAAAGCGCGATAGACAAATGGCGCCGACAAAAGCCGCTAACTGGTTTTCAACAAACACGCGCCCGACAAAATCAGCGAGAGAGGCCAAGAGTGGGGCAGCCCTTGCTGCAATTCTTCCTACATATGCAGGCGTGATCTAGGACTATCTGTGCGTGCTGATGTCATGCCGCATCTCATAATATTGACTTCTAAAATAAACATTATTATATATGCTTTAAACTGGTAATTCATATTTAATGAAACTTTCCGTTTTAATCGGTAGCTATTTTGTCGGGCCAAATGTCGTCTAGAATGAAAGTCACGTGTGTGTGGAATGAGAGGATGGTGCTGGAAGGTGCGACTGCAAGAAGCAGAGGTGGTGAAGGTACCTAAATTTAAATACTTGGGTTTAACAGTCCAAAGAAACAGAGAGTGCAGCAGAGAGGTGAAGAAGAGAGTGCAGGCAGGGTGGACTGGGTGGAGAAGAGTGGCAGGGTGATCTGTGGTAGAAGAGTACCTTCAAGAGTGACAGGAAAGTTGTATAAAAGCGGTAGTGAGACCAGCTATATTGTCTGGTTAGGGAGATGGTGGCACTGATGAAGAAACAGGAAGCAGCACTGGAAGTAGTGGAGTTGAAGATGCTATGATTCTCACTTGCAGGGTGCTCCAGATCTAATTATGCAGATCAGATCATCTGGATGACTTTGATTTATGTAGGGACGATTCCAGTTTAGAGCGAAGGCGATTCTTCATGTCGTCACTTCTCGATGGTCGGGTTCGGTGATTTTCTATGTAGAAAACTAAAAGTTATAGCGTAATGAAATTGCATAATTAGATCTGGACCACCCTATAGAGTAACAAGGGAGACAGGATTACGAATAGGTATATTAGACGGACAACACAGGAACAACCGTTTGGTGACAAATTGAGAGAGCGAGATTGAGATGGTTTGGTCCGTGCAGAGGAGAGATGAGGGGACATCAAGAGGATGGAACTGCTAAGCAAAAGGAAAAGGGAGGACAAAGAGGAGGTTTATGGATGTGGTGAGGGAGGACATGAAGGCAGTCGATTGTGGCAGAAAAGGGCGTAAAAGACAGCGAGAGCGGACGATCCTGGTACGACCCTAGTGGGACAGCCAAGAAGAATCGGTGGTGTTCAGGGATTATGATAGAAGCTCAGTGGTTTGGACCTTTAGGAAAAGCTCAGTTGGCTGAGAGCTGTACTTTTCAATCCCATTAACAGAAATGACTTTCTTGTTTTAAAAGTGGTACAATCTTCCTGTAGAATGTTTGATAAAACACGGAAGGTCTGATAGCTCTGGCCCACCATCCTTTGGTATGAATTAGCATTGGTGTGTCAGTCTGCACTTAAGGCTAAGGAATCAATGACAGGAAGAAGAATTACGTCAATTTGCAATGTCTGGTCTGAAAGTAATGAGACATTGTGTGCTCGAGCCAAAGTGGCCTTCAGGTTCTGAAATGCAGCAACATGTTCCTCACATTTCAGTTTCATCAACTTGCTGCGCCATTAGCAGCCGAGCATCGATGACAGTTATTAAAGACCGTACTGTTATATCTGTAGGGTTAATTAAATTAATGTCGTTTAGTCTGTGCATAATGAACCAGAACCTAATTAACTTCACTTAAGAATTTATTACTCACTTTGTTCTATGATATTCCACAACACAAACACTAATTAGTCGGTCTTCACTCCACCTACTCCACTGTAGGAGCCTCCTGCGTTTCTACTAGGCTAGATGTTGGGGCATTTGGCCTAATCAGTAATGCTGCCCACCCCTCATGTCTTTCAGTAGCGTCTGCTGTGCATTTGACCTACAGGAACACTGCAGGGGTTTCTACATAGACGTCCCACCCAAATCTATTTATTTGTATATTTGCTGTTTTCACAGCCCCTAATAGATAGATAGATAGATAGATAGATAGATAGATAGATAAATGTGAGAGGCATAGATGATAGATAGATAGATAGATAGATAGATAGATAGATAGATAGATAATAGATAGATAGATAGAAGGGTAAGACACTATATAATAGATAGATAGATAGATAGATAGATAATAAATAGATAGATAGATAGATAGATGAAAGGCACTATATAATAAATAGATAGATAGATAGATAGATAGATAGATGTAGATGAATGATAGATAGATAGATAGATAATAGATAGATAGAAGGGTAAGACACTATAATAGATAGATAGATAGATAGATAGATAGATAGATAGATAGATAGATGATATGAAGAGCACTATAAGATAGACAGATAGATAGATAGATACTACTGAAGCTCTGTAAAATAAAAAGACTATCCTGTCCAGTATGGGGTTCCCGGGGGCCTGGGAGAAATCCTGCAGGCGAGCCTGGTGACAAAGCCTGCCCCCGGAGGTCCAGTCGGGCACAGCCTGAATAATGAAATGTGGGAATGCCGTCCTGTGGGCTCACCACCTGCAGGAGGAAGGCAGAGGCCTCAGAGGACTGAAACCCGGCACACAAACCGACTTTGGGCGTGGGATGTTACATCTCTTGGTGGGAGGCGGAGAGCCACCAACAACATATAGTGGGGCTCAATGTCACCCCTCGATCTGAAATCTCTCCGCGTGACAGCTAGCGATAACTCGCCTGGGTCTATCTTTCACAAGAACTTTGTCCTGGTCTAATGTTGAGAGATATTTGAGATAGTTCGAGTCTACATTTGTAAATTATTTTTGTGAAAAATCAATGTTATACAAAATATAGCTCATAAGAAAAAACTAAATGAAGGTGACATATTCTGTTCTCTGCGGTGGGCTGGCACCTGCCAGGGTTTTTTTCCTGCCTTGTGCCCTGTGTTGGCTGGTATTGGCTCAGCAGACCCCGTGACCCTGTGGTTAGGATAAAAGCGGTTGGATAATGGATGAATGGACATATGCAGCTCGGAAATAAAAAAGCGAACACAAGGCCAATCTATGAGGGGGGCACACTTACCCCGACGGGTGACCTTCCAGTTGTGAATGAACCCTGAAATTACCAATACTATTAAGTTTACCTGGACATTATGTTGGATGGACATTCTATTTTTTTTTCCAGACACCCACTGTCCTCTATTTACATGCGTTAGCCACAAGCACAGAACCAGGAGATGCAGTAGCTTGCAGGTGGCATCCATCTACAGATCACAGCCCTTTAGGCATTGAGCCACCTAATGTTAAAGCGGAAGGCCATCCCAGTACTACAGTATGTTAGACCCTCATAGACCAGAAGATGGCTGCTGTGGCATTAGGATCTATTCTGCCCAAAGGCGTGGAGAGGACCAGAAACAAATGAACCGTAACATTTAAACAAAAACACCAAAAGCCTAATTGTAAACCAGAAATCAAGGTCTGAGATAGAAACTATAGAATCAGAAAACCACAAAGCGTTTCCCCTTGCTAAAAGTCAGTCAGTCATTGTCCGAACCACTATATCAGAACACAGGGTCACGGGGTCTGCACAGGCAAGGCAGGGGAAAAAAACCCTGGGCAGGGCCAAGCCCACCACAGGACACAAATACACACCAAGCACACACTATTTAGAACTTAGGATCGCCAACCCACCCTAACCTGCATGTCTTTGGACTGTGGGAGGAAATCCACTGAACAGGGAGAACATGCAAAGTCACGCAGGGAGGCCGGGAAGTGAACCCAGAGCTACCCACTGCGCCACCGTGCCACCCTTGGTAAGTTTTTATGCAAATCATGGATCCCAAACAACATTTATTTCTATAGCACATTTCCATACAAGCGATGAAACTCAAAAGTGCTTTACAAGATGAAGAAAGAGAAAAAAGAAAATAAATAAGAATTTAAATTAAGGAACACTAATTAACATAGAATAAAAAATAATAAGGCCTGATGGCCAGGGAGGACAGAAAAAAAAAAAAAAAAAAAACTCCAGACAACTGGAGAAAAAAAAACTGCAGGGGTTCTGAGGCCACGGACCCAGCCCCTCTGGCATTCTACCTGACATCAATGACCTCAAGCAGGCCTCCTGGTATTCAGGGTTCACATGGAAGAACTATGATGACGGTCATGTGGACTTCTGGTTTTAATCCATCAATGTGGGGTCTGCATGATGCTTTGATCAGGTGGTGGTGGTGCAGATCAACACCCGAAAACTGAAAAGAACAGAAGAGAGTGGGTTATACGGATTGTGGGGCCTGAATAATAATGAAAAGAATATAGGCATGGATTAA